>NC_057719.1:43587684-43609582 GCF_004010195.1 Chiloscyllium plagiosum
GGTCTGGGAGATGATGGTTTGGTGGTGGGGGGTGGGGTCATGGTCAAGGGGGCAGTAGGAGGAGGTATCTGTGAGCTGGCGTTTGGCCTCAGCGGTGTAAAGGTCGGTGCGCCAAACTACCACTGCGCCTCCCTTGTCTGCTGGTTTGATAGTGAGGTTGGGGTTGCAACGGAGGGAGTGGAGGGCTGCGCGTAAAAATACACTGAACTGCAATTCGTCACAAGGTTTTGGTCAATTTGGAAAGCCCATGCGAGGAGCAAAACAGTGGTACCTCATTTCTTAACTTTCTATGGTGTGGTCTAACAGGTAATTGATGTGTAAATGCACCAATTACCTAAAATACAGGATATTTATGTCTTGTAATTTACTGTGCAAGTGCTCTTTTAACTTATTATTGCTAATGTTTGTCTATCAACCTCTTATTCAGAAAATGAGCAAGTGTAACATTTCTTTGTCTAATTTTCAGATTGTGAATTGTAACTTTTCCTTATGATTTTTTGTTTGATCCAATTTTCTTCTTCCCCCACTCCTTTCTTATACCCACTGTTACAATAAATTCTTCATCCTTTGTAGTATTCTTCTCTAATTCTCAATCCTTAAGTCTCATTGTTTGCTGTGGCCTGAGTTGTCCTGTTGATATTACCATCAAGTCTTATTACTACGGTATGCTATGAGATGCACAGTTTCTATTAAATCTGGCCAATTATTTGTTAAAACATCACTAGCTTTCCCTCAACTGCATCAATTATATCATTTGAATACCATGAGATGATAAACTGAAGCTTCATTCACTTTCACTTTTAAAACATATTAATCATTCCTTGGTACTTTTTGTCACAGTGTGAGAGATTTTTCACAATCTGAAAATTAGACAAAGAAATGTTACACTTGCTCATTTTCTGAATAAGAGGTTGATAGACAAACATTAGCAATTATCAAGTTAAAAGGACACGTGCACAGTTAATTACAAGACAAATTTATTGTCCGTATTGCCGAAATAACAATCACTTTGGTTTCTGAATGGCAGTGTTACTTAAAACAACTTTATTTCCTCAATTCGTTTTACCACATAGCTACTTACTGCTGGAGCATTTCTGCGTGGTGGTTTTACACGCCTTTTCAGAGCTTTTTGCTTGCTCATTTCCAGTTCTTTTCTGAGACTATCAAAGTATGGATGATCCAACAACTGTTCACAGTTTAGACGAGCAGCTGGATCCATATGTAAACACCCCTATGTGTATAAATTAGAATGAATATTGGTTCTGCATACAGATAATCAACACATGCCCATCTATTTCTTCCCCATGTCCACTTCATTTCAGGAGTTAAAATACTGTCTTCATTTATTTTTTTTTTGTATGTGTTCTTAAAGAAATTTCATTCCAATATCACTAACACTAACAAATTGTTCTCCAGCTGTCATACTATAAAAAGTAAGTAAATTTAGGATTTAATTGAGCATCTTAGAAGGCACAGTTAAAACTGTGGGACTTGAGCAAATGGTTACCCACTTATTTCATCCAGCTGAAGATATATTCAAAGACTGATCATACAATGCTGTGGAGCTAAATATTTCTCCTTGAATTGCACTTTCTGTAGTTAGGCCAGTCATTGACAATGTAGCCTCACTGCTTGGAAGAAAAAGGTGAAGTGCACTGTTTACATGTATAAAATATATATTTTGTCAGCTACTCTATTGTTAAACTAATAATTGGGGGAAAATTCATAATTATTAAAGTGTTCAAATTAATTTTAGTATTGTACAGTAATTGCATTCAAAGTTACTCCTGACACCTGACTGAGCAATTATGGTTTGATTCAATGTCACAAGTGTTTCAGGGAGGTAAAAGAAACTGAATTTCCAGAGTCTAGAATTAGTTGAAAACTGTTCTTTCTGACCATGGATGTCTTGTGAATTGTTTCCTTTTATTACAGGAAAAAAGTTTTTTTATTAGAGTGCAGTAAGAATGGAATTGCCATAAAATTTGCATCTGAACTGAAAACCATCAGTTTATATACCAAATGGTGTCTGGCTTAACTGGAACATTGGAAACAACCAGACTACTGGCTATTTTAGATACGATAAATAGGTAATAAGTGATTAATGATCTCTTGGCAGAGATCCACTGGGGAAGAGTGATCTATTAATGTGGAATGTCACATGCTGCATTTGAGTGAGAAACGTTGAACTGAAATTAATGTCTCAATGTTGTGGTTCTGTTCGCCGAGCTGGGAATTTGTGTTGCAGATGTTTCGTCCCCTGTCTAGGTGACATCCTCAGTGCTTGGGAGCCTTCTGTGAAGCGCTTCTGTGATGTTTCCTCCGGCATTTACATCACAGAAGCGCTTCTCAGGAGGCTCCCAAGCACTGAGGATGTCACCTAGACAGGGGACGAAACGTCTGCAACGCAAATTCCCAGCTCAGCGAACAGAACCACAAATACAAGCACCTGAGCTACAAATCTTCTCACAAACTTTGAATTAATGTCTCAAGCATAAAGGCAATTGCAAAGCAGTGAAGGTAGAGTTCACTCAAGTAAGCTGGTAGAAAAAGCCATGGCAGAAATTTGTGAAGAAATTTTATACTTTTACATAGCATTAGAAAGAAAAGACTGACTGATAAACTGCAGTTACCCAAAGTTAATAATGGTATCATAATGAACGAAAAAAAAAACAAAATGTTAACTTTCAGGGTAGGCCACAAAGTTTGGAAAAATTCTGGAAACTAGCAAAGGAATATTAAATCCCTATCTTCTGTATTATGAGTAAACTCATATTCTTGCAGAAGCATTCATATTTTTATAAAAAAAGGGAGCAGCTGATGTAAACAGGATAAAATTGAAGAATTAACGTGAAACCAGGAAATGATAGAGGATCTAAATAATAGTAGAAAAGAAAGGGAGAGGAATGTCAAAACATCATAATCACAAAAATAAATGTACAAGCTAAACAAATGGGACTTAGGCTGAGAATCTGTGACTTGATGGCTACCACTCTTGGATTTAAAAAGAATGTGAACTAATTGTAGTATTCCTAAATCTCTCAATTTTGGAAGCATCCAGTGAATTGAAAAACTGCAGATATAATGCAAGCAAAGCAGAGTTACCATTTCAGGTTGGAGCCTTCCTTTAATACCTTCTGCCCATCAGATGAATAATATTTTATGAGTGTATATGAGGGCCATATGTTCCAAAGACTGGCAGATTGCATTAAAATAACATTCAGCTGTCAGCAACGAGCAAGATTCTGACTGTTGATGAAGGCATAAGCCCTTCCTGAAGAAACGTCGATTCTTCTGTTCCCTGGATGCTGCCTGACCTGCTGCGCTTTTCCAGCAACACATTTTCAGCTCTGATCTCCAGCATCTGCAGTCCTCACTTTCTCCTCAAAGATTCTGACTGTACCCAATCAAGTTGTATTTGCAAAAGTTGCAACAATATCCAATATTATATGTGATTCTGCAGTTGGTCAGCATTTACTGGATATTAGAGTGTGCAGAGATAGAAATGACATGCACAAACACTATGCCTGTTTCAATTCAGCAAAATATATTTTGGCCATTCACCAATTCATTTCTCCTTTGACCAGAGTCAACCTGTCTGGTTTGAATTTTAAACAAAGCCTGGCATTTAACGATCAATCATCATTAAAGAAGAAGTCTTTCTGACTAAACCCTTCAGATGCTGCTAGACTTAGTAATATTTCCTACATTTTTTATTTTTATTTCAAATTTACAGGGTCTGCAGAACTTAGATTTTGAGTACATGTAATATCCCTATTCAAAAAAAAGGAGACAAAGCAGGAAACTAGGCCATTTAGCCTAGCACCTCTATCAACAAAGAGGATAAGGAGAAACCGGAAGATAGTGTATTTGGATTTCCGACAGGCTGAGGGACAGGCTGGGGTCGGCATGTGGACTGCGGTGAGGGTCAGGTTGGTTACGGTGTGTGGATGTCTGTGAGGGACAGGCTGGGGGCGCTGTGTGGATGGCAGTGAGGGACAGGCTGGGGTCAGCATGTGGACTGCGGTGAGGGTCAGGTTGGGTACGGCGTGTGGATGGCACCGCCTCAAAAGTTACAATACAAGATGAGGTCATGATTTTGGGATGAAGTAAGTATGGATAGAAGATCAGCTAACACCAGGAAGGCATCAGGATAAATAGATCATTTTCAAGTTGGCAAATTAACTTGAGTGCCACAGGTATCAGTGCTTGGTCTGCATCTATTTACAATTTATATTCATGACTTGGATCAAGGGATCTGTACTCGAGTTAAATTTGTTGATGAGGCAAAGATATGTGGGGAAACGGGTTGTGATAACAATCAAGGAGTATGCAAAAGAATATAGGTGGCTTAAGTGATTTAGCTAAAAGTTGGCAGATGGTATTTCATGTGGGAAAATGAGAGCTTATCCACTTTGAAATAGAAGAGCAAATAATTTAATGCAGGGATTTATACAATGTTGTGGCAGAAGCATCTGGGTGGCCTTGTATGTAACAGACAAAATGTTAAAAGCAAGTAAATAGGGAGGGAAATAGAAATGTTGACATTTATTGCAATGGGGATGATGTATAAATGTAAGGAAGTCTTGCAACTGTGCATGATGTTGATGAGATTGCAACTATGAATACTGCATAATGTTTTAATATAAGGAGTAACATGCCTGCAGTTCACAGAAGATTTACCAGGTCAGTTCCTGGGATTAAGGGTTATGTGGAAAGGTTGAGTATGTTGGCTTATTTGTGATGGAGTTTAGAACAATGAGAGAGAATCTTGTTGAAATATATGATAGAGGCAATATTTTTCTTTGAGATGTGGTTTTGTAACAAGGCAATATAGTTTCAGAATGCAGATGAAAAGAAATTTCTTAAGTACTGTTAATCTTTGGAATTATCTAACTTTGAATGCTTCAGTCATTGCATATATTCAAACCTGTAACAGACAGGTTCTTGAATTATAGGAGAAAAAATATTAGGGAGGACAAAGCAAAGGTGAGCTATAGCCAAGACCAGATCAGTCATAATACTGAATGCTGGAGCTCCTACAACTTTTGTTATGTTTTGACTAAAAAATCACATATTCATAAAAATGGTCCATAGATCTATAAGAACCGTGGATTTCAGAACCAGATTATTGGTCTCTACTGATGAATTAAGAGAATAGCTAGCTGAGATCATAGGCACCTCATATCTAATGCATTGACATAGGAGCTGGGAGTAGACCATTCACCCCATTGATCCTGTTTAGTCATTCACTGTGATCATGTCTAATCATCTACTTTAATGTATTTCTCCCCATAATATCCCCGTATTCCTCTTAGAAATCTGTTAACCTCTATTTTAAACCTACTCAAAGACTATGTTTCTGCAGCCAGCTGGAGCAGAGAATTCTAAAGATTCACAACCTTGTCACGGTTCTAAGTGGTTTCTCCTTTATTTCCAGTCTTCCCCAACAAAGCAACAAGTAACCTGTATGTCTACTGCCTATCGTTTAAGTAGTTTGTTGATTTCAATGAGATCATTCTTCAAAACTCTGGAGAAAACAGGCCCAGTTTGCCCAATCTCTATTCACAGATCAGTCCCACTAGTTTGGGAACAAGTCTGATGAACGTTTGTTGCACTCCCTCAATGACAATAATGAAGGTAGGCAGATGAAAACTGTGTATGGTCCTTTAGATGCAGAATAATAATAATAATAATGATAACAATAAACCTCTACTCAAATTTCTTGCAATAACATTACATTAGCATTCATAATTGCTTGCTGCATCTACATTAGCCTTCAGTGACGAGTTGACAATAACTCCTGGGTCTCCTTGTACATCTATATTTTCTCACCTCTTGCCATTTCAAAAATGCACTGCACGTCTATTCTGCCTATCCGAGTGGATAACCTCACATTTTTCCACATTACACTTCATCTGCTGTTTTTCTCCCCTCAGTCAATAAGTCTTTTCAAATCCTTGTGAAGTCATTTCCATCTTTGTCGCAGCATGCATTTTCACCTTGCTTCGAATTTGGAAATATTACATTAGCTCCGTACATGCAAATAATTCACAGACATTGTGAACAGGTGATGTTTAAGTGTTGATCAGCGTGATACCTCACTCATCACAAACTGCCAAAACATGAGTGACCCATTTATTTATACTCTGCTTGCTGTCAATCCTTAATGCCAGTACATGATCTCTTAAGCCACATGCTTTAACTTTGCTAACCAACCTCTGTCTGGGACTTTACCAAAAGCCTTCTGAAAAGTCAAGCATACATATTTCCACCAACCTGTTTCTATCATTTCATAACATCATTTAAAAATCACCAGTAGGTTTGTCACACACGATGTTCTGTTCACAAAATCATGCCTGAATAAATTATAATCCAAATGTCCATTTATCATATCCTTTTTGATAAGGGGCGGGCTCACTGCTTCACCCAGATTTAATTCCAGCCTCGGGTGACTGTATGGAGTTTGCACATTCTCCCTGTGTCTGTGTGCGTTTCCTCCGGGTGGTCCGGTTTCTTCCCACAATCCAAAAATGTGCAGGTCAGGTGGATTGGCCATGTTAAATTGCCCATAGTGTTAGATGCATTAGTTAGGGGTAAATGTGGAGGGGTGGGTCACTCTTCAGTGGGTCGATATGGACTTGTTGGGCCAAAGGGCCTGTTTCCATACTGTAGGTAATCTAAATTTTGTAAATAATTTCTCGCACTTTTCCTAATAATGATAAGGCTAACAAGTATGTAGTTCCTGATTTTCTTTCTTTCTTCTTAAATATTGGGGTGACATACACTACTTTCCAACATACAGAAACTATTCCAGAATCTACAGAATTTTGAAAGATGAACACCAAGGCATTCATTATCCCCATAGCTATCTTTTTCAACATTCTAGGTCCCCATATCCAAATAATTCACAAATATTGTGAACAACTGCAGTCAGAATGATACCTCACTAGTCACAGTCCAGTATGACATAATTGCTGCAAGTTTCACTTCAAGCCACTCACCATCCTGTCTTGGATGCCAACTGTCATTCCATCAGGTCAAATGCCTGAACATATGGCCTCTAATTTAAATACCCCCAGGTGGAAGTGATTTATTTATCTCATCAAAGTCTTTTTAAAGGCTTTATCACATCATTTATCAATGCAAATAGCCCTGCAGCCAATTTATATCCCTTATATAACGTCTTTTATCATTCAGATGATTTTTACCCCTAACTTTTTATTCAATAATGCACATTGTCTTAGAGGGTGTAAAGGTACTTTTTACTGCTAAATGTATAACAATATACTCACCTACTTGGCGAATTAATGTGCAACATAAACAGGACTCACCTTCATTAATCCAAGAGCATGTTGTGAAATATTTGAAAACTTCATTTCTAAAGGTTCCTATAGAGAAAATAAGTTCCAGTTACACCGACACTATTCAAACAGTGTAGAAAAACTAGATTTTCAAATGTTGCACTTCACTACAAAACAAATGTAAGAAATAGGGAATAGTAGTCATAATCGGGGTCCCAATTGCAAATGTAAAGTTTCTGCATAAAATAGTTGTTTTTCCTTAGGTTTCCTCTGATGGCTGTGGCAGGCACCTACAATATTCCAAACCCAAGCTCTGGTTTAAGCAGAAATCCCAGTAGGCAAGAAAGCCTGCCATTTGTATCTAATGTATTCCTAACGTTGAAAGTTCAGGCAGAGTTAAAGGCCCATTTACACAAAAGAAAGGGACAGAAAATCAAAAATTCAGATCACAATGTTCAAATATGAACAATCCATTTGTATTAAGTTACAAATCCGAATTCTGCTTTCCTAGAATAACATAATGCCATACCACCATATCAGGCACTGGTATGCTGACTCCACTGAAGAACTGGTTTGAACTGAAGACTTGTTGATGCCGAGGAATCAAATCCCCTGTACGAAATCAAGATACAATAGTTGTTACTAAACCCTTAATGGATATATTAAGATTACAATGTGTCATTGAGTGCACAAAGTCACACTGAACAATGCAAATAATCATAAAACATTTTGTGCTTCTAGGATACAATGTGAAACTGGCAAACAATCTAATCTCCACAATTAACTCTGAATGGACTTTTAGTCCGTGCATATTTAACCGTTAAATTCAAAGACAAAGGAAGCCAATTTGACCTGTATTTAATCCAAGTATGCCACTCAAACTGCAGAGCAATTACACCATGTAGCCTTAAAATAATTCACTTTGGCAACAGAATAATATATTTATGTTTAATGCTCCTGATAGTAAAGGAAGTGCATCTGATGGCATACATGTGCAGTGCCAAGTCAGCTCCACCAGTAAACATACTCAATCACCTGTGGTATTAAACAAGGAATGAAAAGCAATTACAGTCTTCAAATGACAGAGCTGAGTTCCCATTTTACAAGTGGTGCATCCTGTAGTTATATTTGTATTATACATTTCCCTCACAGTGGAATATGTAATTATATAATAATAAGTTTAAATAGACACTTGCATTTGCAAATAGAGAGGTTGGAAGCTACTTAGAAGGAAATAGACAAATTGTTGACATCAAAAATAAAATTGAGGATATAGCTACATTGCATTTTAGAAATCAATGTATCAGAAGGGCTCACTGGATGAACATAATTTATCAATCTTATTGACACAACAACTTTGATCCAATTATTATATTAAAAAATATCAGCTCTGATTCTCAAACACATATATTCCATTGTTAAGATATTGCCTGTTCCACAATTCTTCCACACCCTCTGGCTAAAGAGGTTTTTCTTATCTCTGTTCCAAAGGGTTTACCCAAGGGCTGTGCCCTCAGTTCCTTGTCTCTCCTGCCAATGGAAACATCTTCCCAACATCCACTTTGTCCAGACAATTCAATACTCTAAGTTTATATCAAATTCCCCCTCCTCCTTCTAAACTCCATCGAGTCGAGTTCCAGAGTCCTTAAGTGTTCCTCATACGTTATACCTTTCATTCCCGGGATCATTCTGGTGAACCTCCTCTGGACCCACTCCAAGGCCAATACATCCTTCCTGAGGTAAGGGGCCCTAAATTGCTCACAATACTCTAAATATAGTCTGACCAGAGCCTTATAAAACCTCAGAAGTACATTCCTACTCTTATATTCTAGTCCCCTTGAAGTGAATGACCTCATTGTAGTTGCCTTCCTAACTACTGACTCAACCTTCGAGGAGAAAGTGAGGTCTGCAGATGCTGGAGATCAAAGTTGAAACTTTATTGCTGGAACAGCACAGATTCTAGTCCCCTTGAAGTGAATGACCTCATTGTAGTTGCCTTCCTAACTACTGACTCTGTTCCCTGGATGCTGCCTGACCTGCTGTGCTGTTCCAGCAATAAAGTTTCAACTACTGACTCAACCTGCAAGTTTACCTTAAAAGAAACCTGGACTAGGACTCCCAAGTCCCTTTGGACTTCAGATTTCTGAATTTTCTCATTTAAAAAATAATCCATGACTGTGTCCTTCTGACCAAAGTACATGAGCTCTTTCCCACATTATATTTTATCTGACATTTCTTTGCCCATTCTCCTAACTTGTCTATATCTTTCTGCAGCCTTGCTACTGCCCCAATACTACGTTATGCTCCACCTAGCTTTATATCATCTACAAACTTAGCCAAAATGCCCTTATTCCTTCATCCAGACCATTAATGTATAAAGTGAGAAATTGTGGTCCCAACACTGACCCTTCTGGCTGGTCCCACTAGTCAGTGGCCGCCATCCTGAGAAGACCATGCCTTCAATTAACTATGCCCATGTCTTAGAATTACTCCTTTACCTTGTGATCTCTATCCTTTTAAAACTCTCCATAAAAACTATTAGATCAAAGCTATTAGATATTGCTCCTAGTCACTCCTTTGATTGTCAATTTTTGTTCTCTATGCTGCTATGAAATGCTTGGGATTAATGTCATATGTTAGGTATGCTGTAAATTTAAATACATTTGTTTGTCATCATAAGTTATTTAAATCTTTTCCAAATTATTTAATGAAAAGCCTTACAGTAAAGTTGCATCTTCCATGATGCCAAGATGTCCCAAAGTACTCGACAGTCAATTAGTCATTTTGAAATGTGGTTACGGTTGTAATACAGTAAATGTCGCAGCAAATTTATAAACAGCAAACTCCCACAAACAAAGTGTGATACTAATTGCATATTAATTGTTAGTGATGTTGATTGAGGTAGAAACATTTGCAAAGAGACCTTGCAGAACTCTTGCTTTTCTTCAAAATAGTGTCAGGATCCAATTGAGACAGCAGGAAAGCACCTCCAATAGTGTGGCACTCCCTTAATACTGCATTGGAGTGTCAGCTCTTGATTCTCATATCAACTCTCTGGAGTGGAACATAACCCATAGCCTTCTGACTTAGAGATGGGGGAATGCAACCAATGGAGTAGTTGGCAACACCTAAATGTAAAAGAATCTTATACTCCTAACATGCAAATTAGCTTTTTTTGTAAATTTACTAATGATTATTTGATTCACTTAGAAATCCATTTTGACTTAAACAAAAGGAGTGCAATTTCTAATATTTCCAATATGGTACCCACCTAGTGTTTTTCTAATCAGATAAAGCTGATCAACATCTGATTTTCCTGGCCACAAGGGGGCTCCAAATAACAATTCTGCAAAAAGGCAGCCGATTGCCCAAACATCCACTGGAGGGCCATATTGTGTATCTCCAACCAACAGCTCTGGGGCGCGATACCAACGCGTTGCTACGTAATCTGTGTAGTAATCTTCTGGACCAGCTACAAAATAAAATGTGAAACTAGAAAATGCTGAATGACCTCAGGCAGCCAAAGCTTACTTTAATAGGAAGATTTAAAAAAACACGAAGAACCGCGGATGCAGGAAATCAAGCAAAATCTGAAATTGCTGGAAAAATTCAATTATAGAATCCCAACAGTGTGGAAGCAGGCCATTCAGCCAATCAGGTCCACACCAACCCACAAAAGACCATCCCACCGAGACTCACCCCTCATCCTATCCCCTGTAACCCTATATTCCCCGCAGGCACTGGGAGAATGTGAAAACTCCACACAGACAGTCGCCCGAGGCTGGAATCAAACCCAGGTCCCTGGTGCTGTGAGGCAGTAGTGCTAACCACTGAGCCACCGTGCCGCCCTAACTCACTTTGTTCTGAAAAAGGGTCACTGGACCCAAAATGTTAATGCTGCTTGCTCCCACAGATACTGCCGCACATGCGTTTTTCCAACAAGTTCTGATTTTGTTTAATGGGAGGATATACTGTTTTAACAAAACCAATGACCTGTATGTAGGTTTGCTCGCTGAGCTGGAAGGTTCGTTTTCAGATGTTTCATCATCATACGAGGTAACATTTTCAGTGAGCCTCCCAATGAAGCATTGGTGGTGTTGCCCGCTTTCTATTTACAGGGGAACCTCAATTATCTGAATACCAATTATCCAAAAAATTGGATTATCCAAAGGTGATCTCAAGGTCCCAATGGAAACATTACATCAAAGACGTGTTTCCAACAGTGATCGCGTCTTTTGTTTACAGTGATTAAACAGGCACCGTCTCCAAATGACTGACTCCCTCCCTCCATCTCTCCCCACACTTTCCCTGGAGTTCTACAGAGTGGTGTACCCTAACCCCCCCTCCCCCCTCCAGATAATTTGACCAACATTGTCCTGTACAGGGCAGACTTGGAACCTCTCAAAAAGGTGCAGTAAAAAGTTGTGCGCACGACTGGGGTTGTGTGTGAGAGAGTGTGTGCACTATTTGGAGACTTACCCTATAAAGGCAGCAGCAGTAGTCTTATTGTTGGTGTCCAGTCTGGCTGCCCCAGAGAGGGGCCAGGGACAGTGTTGGACAGGGAATGGGGGCAGTGCTGGACCAGGACAGTGTTGGGAGTGGTGTTGGACGGTTTGGGGGGCAGTGTTGGGGCGGTGTTGGGTGGGGCAGGGGCAGTGGTGGATGGGTTTGGGAGCGGACGGGGGCAGTGTTGGATGGGTTTGGGGCGGGCGCTTGCGTGCGGTGCTGCTGCTGGTCTCCTGAATAGGGAGCAGACTTAAAAACTCCGAGTTCCAGAGAAAAGGCATTTAATCGATTAACCAAATAATTGATCATCTGAACGAAATAGTGCCCGCCCATCTCGATCAGATAATGCTTGGGTTTGATTGGGCTAGTGATGTCATTTCCGGTAGTGATGTCATTTCCTACGTTGATATCATTTTCTGTTCTTTTTCTGTTCTCAGGGGGTGGTAAGTGGGATCCAAGTCAATGTGTTTGTTGATAGAGTTCCGGTTGGAATGCCACACTTCTAGGAATTCTTGTGTGTCTCTGTTTGGTTTGTCCTAGAATGGATGTGTTGTCCCAGTTGAAGTGGTGTCCTTCCTTATCTGTACATAAGGATACTCTTGAGAGTGGGTCATGTCTTTTTGTGGCTACTTGATGTTCATGTATCCTGGTGGCCAGTTTTCTGCCTCGGTTTGTCCAATGTAGTGTTTGTTACAGTTCTTGCACGGTATTTTGTAAATTACATTAGTTTTGCTTATTCTCTGTTTAGGTCTTTCAAGTTCATTAGCTGCTGTTTTACCAATGGAACATCCACAGGATCTCAGATATCAGGATTCTTAGCAGAGGCAGTAATGCAGAGACTCGAATAAACAGCTCTGCTAACCATCCAACCCAAACTTTGGGTCTGCTACATGGATGACACCTTCATCATCACTAAATGAAACAAATTAGAGGAAACCTTCAAGACCATCAATAATACCCTTACTGGCATAAAATTCACTAAAGTGGAGGAAAACAA
The DNA here is from genome assembly GCF_004010195.1 of Chiloscyllium plagiosum. Taxonomy (NCBI): domain Eukaryota; kingdom Metazoa; phylum Chordata; class Chondrichthyes; order Orectolobiformes; family Hemiscylliidae; genus Chiloscyllium; species Chiloscyllium plagiosum. Next base: position 43,600,492 of record NC_057719.1, read on the forward strand.
CAAACTGCCATTCCTAGATGACACAATAGAGCAAACAGCCAATGGGAAACTTCAAACTAGCGTCTACAAGAAAACAACAGATACAGACCACATCAAACCACAGAAGCAATCATCCTAACATCCACAAACGAAGCTGCATTAGAACATTATTCCAACGAGCCAACACACACTGCAGCACAGAGGAAAATCATCCAAATAGTGTATTCAAAAAGAACGGATACCCATGAATACAGTCCACAGATTTCTCAGCAACAAACACAAACAAGCAGACAAAACACATCCAGAAACCCTAGCCACTCTCCCCTACATCAAAGACATTTCGGAAATGACTGCCAGGCTACTCAGACCCCTTAGCATCATGGTAGCCCACAAACCCACCAACACACTAAAACAGCAGCTAATGAACTTGAAAGACCCTATACAGACAACAAGCATGTACAAAATGCCTTGCAAGGACTGTAATAAACACTACATTGGACAAACAGGCAGAAAACAAGCCACCAGGATGCGTGAACATCAAATAGCCACAAAAAGACATGACCCACTCTCAGAAGTATCCCTACATATGGATGAGGAAGGACACCATTTTGACTGGGACAACACATCCATCCTAGGACAAGCCAAATAGAGACATGCACGAGAATTCCTAGAAGCATGGCATTCTAACTGGAACTCTATCGACAAACACACTGACTTGGATCCCACCTACCAACCCCTGAGAAAAAGAACAGGAAATGACATCACCATAGGAAATAGCATCACCAACCCAAGGAAACTTAAACATATAAAGAGAAAGCGGGCTACACCACCAGTGCTTGATCCAGAGGCTCACTGAAGATGATATCTAGTAGTGTGGTGATGAAACATCTGAAAATGTTTCAGCTCAGTGAACAAACCTACATCCAGAACCTCAAACTGAGCTACAAATCTTCTCATAACTCGCTAAAACTAATGATCCTTTAGTACCTTATCACATTGCTCAGTCGTCCCAAATTGCATCAATATGATTACATTTAAATTGCAGTTACTTTTCTAATGTGTGTACGCAAGAGTTATGTTTGGACAATAAAGTTGCACAAAAGCAAAAATCTGAATCACCATTTAGGATAGTTAGATAATGTCAAATGAGGAAACAATATTAACCAAGAAATTTGAAAAACTCTCAACTCTTTGAAGAGAGCTTTTGAGCCTGATTTTAACCCATTCAAAACTCATCCACTTGCAGAATGTTAGGATTGGGCACTTTATGTCCATCTGAACATTTGGAAGACCTTAATCCAAGGTTTTAAATTTTACAGGACAACAAGATAAATGTAAATTCGCCACAGTCCTACTGGAATATTGGGCTGATCTCTAATAAGAGAGAGACAACTGGTGGTGATTTAACCTGAGGATCACCACAGCTCAGGCTCAGGAAGAGCTCTCGAAGGAGAATCCTTCAGGGTAACCTCAGCCTGTGTGGGAATCAAACCCATGCCATTGGCACCAAATCCAAAGATGTGCAGATTAGGTGGATTGCACATGCTAAACACTGTCCCATAATGTCCAGGAATATGCAAATTAGATGGTTAGCCATTGTAAAATCCCATGTAGGGTTACAGGAATAGGGAAGGGATCTGCATGGAATGCTCTTTGGAGGGTCGTGCAGACTCGATTGGCCGAATGGCCTCTTTACGCACTGAAGGAATTCTACGATTCCATGATTTATGATCACATTGTATCACAAACTGGCCAACTGAACGAACCAACCCCCCTTAAAGGATCGCACTTCTAAAAAGTATAGTGACAGCTTAAAATTGAAATGTCCACCTAGAACATATGCTCAAACAGTTTCAGGATTTAACCACAATCTTCTATTTTCTAGTAAAATATACAATCAAATAATCATTTTTTAAAAAAGAAATTAACATCCTGCATTAGTGCATTCCCCTTCCATATCCGACCTATATTTAAATAAATTAATCAAAAGGCCATTACTACAGAAATGCTACACCATAGTTGGTATGTATATATTCAATATGAAACTGGCCAAAGACATTTGAGTAATACCTAAAATGCCACAATATAACTATACATTATTAACTCAGCAATTGCCCAATTGAAAAATTTATATTTCAAAGTAGTTTGTCCTTTATTTCTCAATTTAAAATTTAAACTGAAGGTGCAGCTGTTCTTCAGATATCATAGAATCATACAGCATGGAAAAGGACCCTTCGGTCCAACTTGCCAATGCTAACCAGGTTTCCCATAGTTCCCATAAACTAGTCCCATTTGCCAGTGTTTGGCCCATATCCCTCTTTCCCTATCCTATTCATGTACCTGTCCAAATGTCTTTTTAAATGTTGTATCTGTACCTGCATCTACCACGTCCTCTGGCAGTACGAACAACCCTCTGTGTGAAAATGCTGCCCCTCAACTCCCTTTTAACGCTTTCTCCATTCACCTTAAAACTATGTCCTCTAATTTTGAACTCCCCTACCTTTGGGATAGGACCTTGGCTATTCACCTTATCTAATCCCTTCATGATTTTATAAACCTCTATAAAGGTCACCCTTCAACACTCCAATGAAAAATGTCCCAGTCTACCCAGCCTTTCAGAGTCATAGAGGTGTACAGCATGGAAACAGACCCTTTGGTCCAACCCGTCCATGCCGACCAGATATCCCAACCCAATCTAGTCCTACCTGCCAGCACCGGCCCATACCCCTCCAAACCCTTCCTATTCATATACCCATCCAAATGCCTCTTAAATGTTGCAATTGTACCAGCCTCCACCACTTCCTCTCATGGCAGCTCATTCCATACACGTACCACCCTCTGTGTGAAAAAGTTGCCCCTTGGGTCTCTTTTATATCTTTCCCCTCTCACCCTAAACCTATGCCCTCTAGTTCTGGACTGCCCCATTCCAGAGAAAAGACTTTGCCTATTTACCCTATCCACGCCCCTCATAATTTTGTAAACCTCTATAAGGTCACCCCTCAGCCTCCGAAGCACCAGGGAAAACAGCCCAGCCTGTTCAGCCTCTCCCTATAGCTCAAATCCTCCAACCCTGGCAACATCCTTGTAAGTCTTTTCTGAACCCTTTCAAGTTTCACAACATCTTTCCAATAAGGAGACCAGAATTGCACGCAATATTCCAACAGTGGCCTAACCAATGTTCTGTACAGCCACAACATGACCTCCAAACTCCTGTACTCGATACTCTGACCAATAAAGGAAAGCATACCAAACGCCTTCTTCACTATCCTATCTACCTGCGACTCCACTTTCAAGGAGTTATGAACCTGCACTCCAAGGTCTCTTTGTTCAGCTACACTCCCTAGGACCTTACCATTAAGTATAAGTCCTGCTAAGATTTGCCTTCCCAAAATGCAGCACCTTGCATTTATCTGAATTAAACTCCATCTGACACTTCTCAGCCCATTTAATTAGTCTCCCATGGGGAACCTTGTCGAACACTGTACTGAAGTCCATATATATCACATCTACTGCTCTGCCCTCATCAATCTTCTTTGTTACTTCTTCAAAAAACTCAACCAAGTTTGTGAGCCATGATTTCCCACGCACAAAGCCATGTTGACTATCCCTAATCAGTCCTTGCCTTTCCAAATACATGTACATCCTGTCCCTCAGGATTCCCTTCAACAGCTTGCCCACCACCGACGTCAGGCTCACTGGTCTATAGTTCCCTGGCTTGTCCTTACCACCTTTCTTAAACAGTGACACCACGTTAGCCAACCACTTCCAGCACCTCCTTACAAGATTTAAAATAAAGCAATAGAAAGATTAGAAGAGAGTTGAGAATTTCATTTTATTCTAGAAGATGTTGGTGATAATTGCAAATTTTTGCTGGTATTATAATGAAATCCTAAATTGTTATGATATGTAACAACTCAATTGTTATCTTCAATTTATGCATATAATCTATTGAACCAGTTACTTTCTTTTAGTTATCAGCATGGTAATGCCACTCAAGGATTGCTAAATAATTGCCATAAATCTTATTATCGGTGTACAAATGGTAATACTAACCATTAGATATCTGTTGAAAATATAGGATATTCACTTACTTAATATCCTGGCAAAACCAAAATCACAAAGTTTAATGACGTGATGTTTTGTAATTAAGATATTTTCTGGTTTTACATCCCTATGTATACACTGCAAAGATATAAAATAAAAATTAATAAATTAATTCATCAAAATAAAGGCCATTACTACACAAATGCTACAGGATGGTTGGTATGTATATATTCAATATATGAAACTGGCCAAAGGCATTTGAGTAATACTTAAAACACCACAGTATAACTATCCATTATTAACCTTGCAAATGCCCAATTGAAACATTTACCTTTCAAAGTAGTTTTAATCTTTCATTGCTCAATATCAGTACTCTTTTTAAACTTTAAACTGAAGATGCAGCAGTTTTTAAAATATCAAAGTTCAAAAATGCTAAACAGTTGCAAGAATAACAAAAATATACTTAGCTAGAAATTGTAGTTCTTATTTATCTTATAAATTGTAATTCCTGATATAATAAAAGACATCTGGAAAAAGACTACTGAAAACTTTTAATGGGAGAATTCCAATAACAATGCAGATTCAACCCATTTTTAATTATATCCCCACAACCTCTCAGAAATTTGTTGTTTTAACATATTACTATTTATTTCCTACTACTTGTAATGTTTTACCATTTGATTAATCAGGAAAGTTGAAAATCAATCCAAAAGGACCTAGAATTACAGCCATTTGCAAAACTTGATTGCAAGCTAGTAAAATTTAAAATCTGGTAATATTACATAAAAATATTTCCCTAAAAGATTCCATATATTTATCTTACAATATGGTAAACTATAGGTCGTTTTACCAGTTCACTTTATTGAGTAAAATGTATTTTTTCAGCTGAGAAAAACAGAGGGTACGAATTTACCCTGTAATGTATACCCTAGCCATATAATGACCTAAATATATACCTTCCATTTAAATATGTATCTTCCATTTAAAGTCACTTATATCCAAGCTATGTTTTACACAGATAAAATATTTAGACTGTTGAGTCAAAGATTGAAACAAATTAATGGCCTGTTTAGTTTGATTGTGAACAGATACTCTGTAAAATCAATGCTAAAACATGACTACTCCAATGCCCCTATTGACACCAGTCAGATCTGCATTGGGAGAAGTATCTGTGCAAGTGCAGGTGACATCACAAAAAAGCGCATGGCGACATCAATATCTCTTTGTGAACACAACGGGCAAGCAGCAAAGACAGATACCTCAGGAACAGCTGCATACCCGCATGATAAAGGGGGAGATTTTCAAAATCACAACCATCAGTCAAAACTCTTGAGCATGCCCATAATGGGCTTTGTTATTGAGCCAAATATATTTAATGATAACTGCTTTCTTCACTTTCCCTTATTCCACTTCACAACATGTAAAGGGATCGAGTCGTTTTACACATCAGAGTTTCCATACTAATAGACTTCCAATCAATTAAAAGCCAGTATTATTGTTTTTGCAGCTGTATGATTATATGGACAGCACCATCTTTCTGACAGGTACTGCAACACGTTCCACCTCATAGTAGTGCTGATAAATGACCAATCGAATATAAAATATCAAAACTAATTTAAGAATTTAGTATATTGAGGAAGTGATTTCTTTAAAAGTCAGGCTTTGGTCTAAAAGAGGATTGGACATCTGGCATATCCAAATACAGTATATTTAATTAGAGTCATAGAGATGTACAGCACGGAAACAGACCCTTCGGTCCAACGTGTCTATGCTGACCAGATATCTTAACCTAATCTAGTGCACCCCTCTAAACCCTTCCTATTATATATCCATCCAGGCACCTTTTAAATACTGCATTTGAACCAGCCTCCACCACTTCCTCTGGCAGCTCATTCCATAAATGCACCACCCTCTGTAATTGTAGTATATGAATCTAACTAAAGGTTTAAACATTCTCAAAATGAATCAGTATTATAAATACAGTATAATGGTGCACTATTTGTGAGTTGTACAATACTTTGTATATAAAAGCACCAGTGAGCTTACATTGTGCTTATGGCAAAAGTTCACAGCTTGCAGTGTTTGCCACGTAATTCTCCTCACTAAATGATCTGGTACCCTAAGAAAAGGAAAAGCATTACAGAGATTAAATATTTTTCATTCCTTTTCTAACTATAATAGTGATGACAAATTTGGCTCAAAAACTTGGTAATGAATAATACACAAAGTAAAATCACAAAGTAAATATTAAAGAAATTTGAATCCACTTTAATATGCATGAGAATATGGGAGTCCTGATTTTCCAGGTTTTATAAAATGTATCAAGAATGCAAATACACATAAATCTAACACAAAGCCTGTTACTGGAGGGGCAAGTGCTTAAAATGTGAATTATTCTGTAGCCTCCGTGGTCTGCATTGATTCATGCAATAACATGCATTATTAATTGAGGATCCAATTAAATATTCACAATAAGAACATAGCTCACTAACAGTAAGTCAAGACCAGACGGATGCAGAAAACCAATACGTCCTGCAGAGTTGATGCTCGTCACATATGCTGACTCAAATCAGTAATGGTTTCTCAACTGAAATACTATATCCCAGATGTGATTTAAATCACATATGAAATATTCAAACATGTAGGGTAGTCATGCTATTCGTAAAAGCAGTGCTGTAAAAACTCGAGATAAATAACAATCTTTTCTACCAAATACATACTTGTTCAGTGCATTTACTACTTTAAATACAAAATGATAAAGAACCAATTTACATTTGCTTTTTATGGAATTTTGTGGCATAAATTAAATCGTATTTGCTTATTTTGTATTATACATCAAAAAGCTATCCACTTAAAGTACAGCTTTGGGGTTTTCAAAAGATCTGCCAACAAAATTGTTATTTCCGTCAAATGACTTAGATTATGAAGAGCCACATTATTAATCCATTTTTTGGTTAGCATAATTCTGAAGAAAAGTTAGCAACTAAAGCTCAACTAGTCTGGCAGCACAGTGGCTCAGTGGTTAGCACTGCTGTCTCTCAGTTCCAGGGACCCGGGTTCGGTTTCAGCTTCGGGTGGCTGTCTGTGTGTAGTTTGCACATGCTCCCTATTTCTGCGTGGGTTTCCTCTGGGTGCTCTGGTTTCCTCCCACAGTCCAAAGATGTGTAGGTTGAGTGGATTGGCCATGCTAAATTGTTCAAAGTGTCTAGGGATGTGCAGGGTAGGCGGCTTAGTCATGGAAAATGCAGGTTAAGTGGATGGGGTGACAAGGGTGGGTCCAGGTAGGATGCTCTTTGGATGGTCGATGTGGACTCTGTGGGCTGAATTGCCTGTTTACACACTGTAGACATTCTATGATTCAATTTCTCATTGCCAAGAATAAATCAGTGCCATAAATCAGAAAATCTGAGCAATCAAACTTGGAATGCTACGTTCCGCTTCTACGCATCTCAGGTGTGTTGTGTAGGCTACACTCAATGTTACTTACCCTGTGGGGTATCGGTTCAATTCATCTAACACGGTGTGATCACAGTACTCAAAAACTAAGTGAAGCCTTCGTTTTCTTCTGAACACCTCAATCAAGTTGACAAGATTGGCATGTTTGAGTTGCTGAAAAATAAAATGTTATTTTGAGAGATTTGCATGCATTATGTAATGCAAGCTCTGCCCTTTACCATGGGCTTTAGATAGTTCCTTCATTTTGTAGTATTAAACAGGATCATAGTCCATCTGGAGTTGTAGATATAAGGATCATGTGAGTACGAGTTAAATTACTCAATGAACCTGGACTAATTATTGATATAGCTGGAACTTGGTAGAATAAAATTGCCATAGTCTTACCAGGCCATAGAACTGTGCTCTCATAAGAGAGACATAATTGTTGGTGGTTTAACCTGAAGGTCACTAAACTTCAGGCAAGGGGAGAGGCTGAGGAGAGTCCTTCATGGTAAACTCAGCAGTGCAGGAATTGAACCATGCTGTTGGCATCACACTGCATTGTGAACCAGCTGTCCAGCTAACTGAGCTAAATGACCCCCAGTAAAGCCACCAATAGTCCTACCAGATTGTAAGGCTTTTCTCTCAGTAGGGAGAGATGACTAGTGGTGGTTTAATCCGAGGGTCAAAAATTGTACAGAGAAAAATAAAAATCAAACCTTTGCTTATCTGAAGCTGGTGAAAGTCCTTTATTGATTCAGTATGAACAAACCAAAGAGCGTCAATTTAGCTCAAGAAAGTGAACTAAATTTAAAAATATAAAAATGTAAATATATGGCACTGATCACTTTGATAAGTAGTGGCCTCTTTAATAACTCAAATCAAACTGAAATTTGAGAAACTGGAATTGTAAAATCTGATTTCCAACATCAATATTTACTACAGATTATTTGCTGAATGAATACTTTCAATGATAATCGTCTTGGACTAAAAGCAACTCAGTTTCCACTTACCACACACTTTTGCACAGTTGAGGACATTTCACACCTTGAACAGGAAGTCTCAATGGGGAGCAGTTAATCATACAAAAGAACATAAGAAAGTGGAACAGGAGTAAGTGATTCAGCCCATTTAGCCTGCTCCACCATTCATTTCAATCACAGCTGATCTCATCTGGGCCTCAATTCCACTTTCTTGCCCACTTTCCATACACAACTCTTCAACCCATTGACAGATTTTCATTTAGTAATCTCAAGTTTACTCAATGACCCAGCATCCATCATACTCTGAGCAAGTGAATTCCACAGATTTATAACCCTTTGAGAGAAGTAATATCTCCTCGTCACTGTTACCCCTTAACCTTAAACTATGACCTCTCATTCTAGATTGTCCCATGGGGGAAGCATTCTCTCCAAATATACTTTGTCAATCTCCTTTAGCATCTTACATAGAGATGTACAGCATGGAAACAAACCCTTTGGTCCAACTCGTCCATGCCGACCAGATATCCCAAACCAATCTAGTCCCACCTGCCAGCACCTGGCCCATATCCCTCCAAACCCTTCCAATTCATATACCCATCCAAATGCCTTTTAAATGTTGCAATTGTACTAGCCTCCACCACTTCCTCTGG
>NC_057719.1:43609831-43756150 GCF_004010195.1 Chiloscyllium plagiosum
TGTGAAAAAGTTGCCCCTTAGGTCTTTTTTATATCTTTCCCCTCTCACCCTAAACCTATGCCCTCTAGTTCTGGACTCCCCCACCCCAAGGAAAAGACCTTATCTATTTATCCTATCCATGTCCCTCATGATTTTGTAAACCTCTATAAGGTCACCCCTCAGCCTCCGACGCTCCAGGGAAAACAGCCCCAGCCTGTTCACCCTCTCCCTATAGCTCAAATCCTCCAATCCTGGCAACATCCTTGTAAATCTTTTCTAAACCCTTTCAAGTTTCACAACATCTTTCCGATGCAATATTCCAACAATGGCCTAACCAATGTCCTGTACAGCCGCAACATGATGTCCCAACTCCTGTTCTCATTGCTCTGACCGATAAAGGAAAGCATACCAAATGCCTTCTTCACTATCCTATCTACCTGCAACTCCACTTTCAAGGAGCTATGAACCTGCACTCCAAGATCTCTTTGTTCAGCAACACTCCCTAGGACCTTACCATTAAGTATATAAGCCCTGCTAAGATTTGCTTTCCCAAAATGCAGCACCTCGCATTTATCTGAATCTGAGGTAACCCTCTTCGCTGTCCACTACACCTCCAATTTTGATGTCATCTGCAAACTTACCAACTATACCACTTAAGCTCACATCCAAATCATTTATGTAAATGACAAAAAGTAGTGGACCCAGCACCGATCCTTGTGGCACTCCACTGGTCACAGACCTCCAGTCTGAAAAACAACCCTCCACAACCACTCTCTGTCTTCTATCTTTGAGCCAGTTCTGTATCCACACAGCTAGTTCTCCCTGTATTCTGTGAGATCTAACCTTGTTAACCAGTCTTCCATGGGGAGAATTGTCAAACGCCTTACTGAAGCCCATATAGATCACATCGACCACTCTTCTAAATTGTACAGAATACAGTCCTAAACCGCTCTATTTCTCTTCATAAGACCAACCTCTGGAATCAATTTAGTGAACTTCTGAACTGCCTCCAATGAAACTATATCTATCCTCAAGTAAGGTAACCAAATTGAATGCAATACTCCAGGTGCAGCCTCAGTAATGCCCTGTACAGTTGCAGCAACACTTCCCTGCTTTTATACGCTGTTCCTTTAGCGATACATACCAAACTTCCATTTTCTTTTCTTATTACCCACTGTACCTGCTGACTAGCGTTCCATAATTCATGCAGGAGGATATCCAGATCCTTCTGATCTGAAGCATTCTTACGTTTCTCAACATTTAGATAATAATTTGCCTTTCTATTCTGCTGACCAAAATGGATAATCTTGTTGTCAACATTAAATTCAATCTGCAAAGTTTTGGTCCCTTTACCTAACTTATCCATATCTTATTTCTTCAGTGCAATTTACTATCCCACCTATTTTTTAGTGTAAATTTGACTATAGTACATTGTATCCCTGCATCCAAAGTCATGAATATAGATTGGAAACAGCTGGTGCCCAAGGGCTGAACCCCATTAGTTACGTCTTGCCAACCACAAAAAGATCCTACTATCCCAACTCTCTGCTTTCTTTTTGGTTAGCCAATCCTCTATCCAAGCTAACAAATTACATGTAACCCCATCTGAACTTATTACTGTGCCCCACTGCAGGACTACTGTTTGGGGACTTGTAGATAACTTCCGCTAGGGAATTCATTCCCTTGCTATTTCTGACTTCTACCCAGACTGATTCTAGGTCTTGATCTCCAGTGCCTATATCATTTCCCACTACTTTTACCAATAAAGCTTAACACCTACTTTTCCTTCCTGCCTATCCTACTAAAACTTGGATATTCAATTTCCAAACCTGGTCTCCCTGCAGCCATGGCTCACATCTCTATTTGTGAAGTTAAGTCACTAATTTTATTCTGAACCATTCATGCCTTTAAGTTTGATATAATTCCAAGTTCCCCTACTCCTGTACGTTTCCTTGGTGCAATTTGAACATTAAGGGACATTCTGTCCCTTCCTCTTATTATATCAACATCCCTTTTATTAAATCAAAGCAATAAAGTGAAACACAGTAAATTGAAGAGTTTACAAGGTCAAGGTTTTAACCTCAACAGCTTAACTTTTGATAGCAAACAATAATTTCTCCTGCATAAAGAATCCAATTATTTCCTTTCTCGTGTCCCTTTGCAAATACCATCTCTTTTATTGTTAATAGGATTTCCTGGTTTCCTACTTGCTGAAAGACATAAACATAAGATCTCAGTACAAACTGATTCTGAACAAACTAAATACTAGTTATTTGATCTGGATAAGTTGTTCTCTAGTATGTGATACCACTTATTCAATGAACTATTGGATGACTGATCATTTTTCCAAACTTTTGGAACCACAAAGGTCCTTTCACAAGAAGAAAAGTAGTGCTGTTTCGCAATGAACAAAGTTATCACATTACAATAAAAAATATTGCGGCAAGCAAAACAGTAACAATTAAAACAACTGTTTGATTAAAAGGTGACAATGAGCACATTAGTCCATGTAACATTTCCCTACCAAAAATAAAAGCATTAATTTTTTTTTCCCTCAACTTCATTTATTTACCATTGGTACCAAATATACTGCAACCTCTCCAGTGCAGAATGTTGGAAACCAAGACACTTCTGGACTTTGGAATTTTCTCATTTTTTAAAAAATGATGTTAGAGTAACCAACCATTAGCGTATGAACCAGAAACACTAACTATAAACATTTACCACATGAGTAAAACAAAGGATTAAACATTATAAATCAATCGTAAAAATGGTTTTACTTATCCAAGGATAAACCTTTCATGTTTCCCAAAAGTCCTGTACTAAAATGATCCTGAGTTGCTTGAGTCCTTTTGAGAGGATTTTCAGACAACTTGTATTTCTGAATACTTTTTCCAGACTAGAGAAGTCATAATTATTCAGAGTTATACATGTATTAAAAATTAAGATAATCATGAGCAAGGAAGACGACCAGTGAGGGCAGTTCTTGATATGGGCCACATGGAAAATGGCAACACTTTTAATTTTCCATAAAACTTAAATTATAATTGAATTATGATGTACTTACTTTTGCCCTACTGGGTCTTTACTTGACTCTCTCACATTCCATAACTGAACAAATAACATGTTTTAACTCTATAGCCAAAATGGGTTCAATAAAGCTTTGAGTTTATACTTCAGAATACCAGTATAAAATATTAGAAAATAGGTTTATATTTCCTAAAAAAAAAGATTAAGTGTGAAAAAGGTAATTAACATTTTTATAAAAAGTTAACTACGAATTATTTCACCTGAAAATAAATATTTTAGTTCAGGAATTAATCCCTCAAGCAGAATGCAAAATGAACCTCACAACAATGCACATTTTCTATATTGAGATATAATGTGCTTGCTTGATTGTAATACAGCTGATTTTATGTTAAAGCTATTTAGTGCAAATCATAAGAACATGAATTCAAGTCTGAAACAAATATCTGTGTAATTATGGCAGAAAAAAGGCTTCAATCTAAGCATAACTGAAGGGCCAACATTTAATTCTGATAGTTCTAGATGATTAGCCAGGTTATAGATTCAGTTTAAAACGGACTACAGATAATTTTGTGACCCAGATTGGGCTTAGGTTCAAAACTACGATTCTCAACACAGCAACATTCTGGGTTAGTAGGAAGTGTTGAAATGGACATTTTCCCACTTACATCACATTGTCACATCTTCAGGTGCACATGTAAGTGGCATTGACGAACCCAAGTGGCCTTGACAGAATAGAGCAGAGAGGAGGCGTCTTCCACCTGAGGGAATCTAGAATTAGTTTAAAAATAAGAGCTGTCCTTTTTTAATGATGAAAATAAGGAATTTCTTCTCTCAGAGGGTTGTTGATCTTGGTAATTTTCATCCAAAAGTGCAGTGATGCTTGGGTCAGCATGTACTTTCAAGGTGCAATTCAACAGAGTTTTGATTACAAAAGGATTGAAGGGATTTGGGTTGCAGGCCGAAACTTGTGTTAAAAAACATTAGCTATGACCTTATTGAAGGACAGGGCAGGCTCAATGAGTTGAATGGCCTTCTCATGTTCCTATTACTTATAAGTTTATGATTTTAAAAAAATCAGGCAGTAAAGTCTTCACACATTATTTTGCCTTTAAAGAAGTCCACCAAAGAGAGAAATTAGGTGCTGGAAATTGTACATGCCCTGCAAGAGTGAGTGTGGTGGCATGTGGGGTGACTTTATTGGCAGGATTTATAATCTTAGTTTCCCTGACAGTAGGTTAAGATGCAGATAAGTCAGCAGCATGTTAAGCCACATGCCAATGCTTTATTCTTACTACTAATACATTTACATGCCATGAATATTCAATAACATACACCTTTTTCATCTTGAAGGTATGACCCAATTTTAAAGTCAGTAGTATACTGGGCTCAAGCTAGTTTAAAGCTGGTATGCAGTAGATTGACTTCTGGAGTTGTAAGGCCAACAGTTTTCCTTCCTTAACTCTATGACACAAGAGAGGGGATCAGGAAACTAGCACCTTGCCTGGAGGCTTGGGCCAGCAAAGGGGAATCAGTGGTGAGGGACAGGATGGAGTGGGCAAGGGATGACATGTGATGGGGATGAATCATGTCAGAGTGAAATAGGAAAAGTTTAGTGCCATAGATGTGATAAGGAGTAATCGTCAACCAAGCTAGGAAAATGAGGTGCCCAAAGTCAGTATTGTCCAAACAGGTAACCATCCCTGGGGTTAACAAAGACCTCTTAGTTCACCCGATTACAGTAATCCCACTGAATGTAAAAGACATTGTCCAAGATTGATGCATAGAAAGAGTCTGTGCTTCTTCCACAATAAAGGAAATGACCTTTTCTCTCCTGTAACCATCAATACATACCAAGAGATGTTTCAATAAACTTAGTGCTCCAAGCTAGTTTCAACAAATAGTGATGCTGTGGCTTATTCGTGAGTGTAATTAACATGAAATATTTACAAATGAAATTTAGTTTGAAATATATCTATGGCACCTCTGTGCTCTGAAGTCTTATATTAATGGCCATGGAGTTGGGCACGAAAGTTGTGGCAGCCTTATTGTCTGACAATGAGGTTTTTTTGTTTTTGTTATCCTCTCGTGGGACATGGATGTTACTGACTGGGCCAGCAATCATTGTCCATCCGTAGTGCACTTGAGAAGCTGGTGGTGAACTGCCTTCTTGCACCACTACAATCCACAAGGACTCACAATACAATTAGAGTGGGAGTTCTGCTCCAGCAACAGTGAAGGGACAGCAATATACTTCCAAGTCAGGATGGTGAGTGGCTTGGAAGGGAACTTGCTGGCAGTGGTGGTCCTAACTAACTACTTGTGGCCTTTGTCTTTTTGGATGGAAATGGTCGTGGGTTTGGAAGATGCCCAACTGTAGCTGCAGCATTATCAGCTGCAGCATTATTCAACAATGAAAAGGTTTCCTTGCTACATGAATGTATGTTTCCCACATGTCACACAAACACTAAATTTTAATTGTAATCCAAAGGAATCATAAACAAGACAATTGGAATTGGTGCACACTTTCGGTTACATCACTGGGAATGGCACACTGTTGACAAATTCTCTCCCTCCTATCCTTGATGTAATGAGGCACACAAAAGACAAAACTTGATGATTTTTAAATATTTATTCCAATCACAATTGAGCTCTTCATTTATCAGCTTTATACAGATGCAAATATGAAAGATCAGAACACTGTTACAAATGAGGAATGCCTCATGCCTTAGTTGTTTAAAAATGTTAAATTAGTGATCTCAAATGCTTTGTACACAGAAAGCAGCTAACACTAAGACTTAATTTGCTGTGTGTTTCAAAATGCATGACCTATAGCTGAGCATTTCATATTTAATGTCTTATGTGTACAGTGAACAAATTATCCTATTTGTATGTTAGGTTGTAACTTTGTTGTTTACCTACTTTTAAATATTGTAATATCATGCAATCTACAAATATCTGAAGTTAAACATCATGCCTTGGCACTATATAGTTTGTGTTCAGCAACAGGGTTACTTTGACACTCCCACAAATTTTTCATATGTCTCAAACACACCATAAATAACTGATTCATTACAAGTTGTCGTATTTACTGCAAATGCCAACCCATTCTTAGCAACAGCAGCAGTAAGGAAAACAGATTATTGCTAGGTTCCAATATGTTGCTTTTAAAATTAGTTCTGGTCTTGTGTTCCTGTTCAGGTAATGAAACTGAGAAATATATATGATTTGGAGATGCCGGTGTTGGACTGGGATGTACAAAGTTAAAAGTCACACAACACCAGGTTATAGTCCAACTGGTTTAATTGGAAGCACACTGTAAATTTTTGCTATAAATTCTGTGTTAGGATTGAGCCCTCCACTATCACCCGATGAAGGAGAAATATATAGTTTATCATATATCAGAACATTTTAAAAAATCTTGATTTCTTGATCAACAAAATTAATATTTACTTTCTCAATACCCACAGAATGCAGTATTTAATAACTAACAAATAACTAAGAAGTTACTAACAAATACAAGGCTTGGAAATCTATAATTTATTCCTAGTCAACATCTATGTGAATATGAAAATAAACATAAATAATGTAGTTCAAACAAGAAATATCTTAGAAACATATTATGCCAAAACTACCTTTTGCTTATACAAGTTTCCTGATCAATTTTTCATCCCTAGAAAAATGATATGTGTTGCGTTCCTTTAAGAATCCTGAAAGTACAAGGTTTTCTGTATTACCTAATCACTTTTAAGATTACTTTTAATTTAGAAAGATTTATCACAATCAATACTGTAAAAAAGGATATTTTAGGAAACTATGTTATTTAAAGACATTTGCAGACATTTGGCAATGGGGAAAATAGTATGAATTATTCAGACATGTCTGGACATTCATATCATTAATACAGTCAAAACCATTTATATTGTCAGTAAAATGGGTCAGTGGGAAAAATGTTGATAGTATCAAGTTATAAAGTAACAACAGCCAATGCCAACAGAATGTTTAGCATGCAAGTAAATCCATAATTTATTGGTCTGGAGACGCAAGACTGACACTCTAGAAAGCATTGGCAAAGACACACCGAATGTGTCCAAATGTGGTGTCCATTTATGAAAAGACATAGGCATTGAAAAGTCTTCAAAGAGGAGAAGAAAGATAATAATTTTAAAACAATCCAGGAGAAGTTAAAGTGAATTTGCCAGGGAAAATAATAAATTAAGGTACAGCATACAGGCAATGAGTCAGAAAGGGAAGAGTTGAGGAAGAATGTTGGATGTGTTCTGAAGAAAGGAGACTGGACCTGAAATGTTAACTCCTGTTCTTCTCTCCACAGATACTGACAGAATATTTCCCCTGCAATTTCTCTTTTCACTTCAGGAATAATTTCTTCCTGAGTTTCAACTTTTATCAAAATAAACAATAATTGATCTAATGAACAGACAATACACAGTCACACAATATTATGTTCCATTGCTGTGAATCAACAGAACAGCAAAAGATGAGCCAAATATTAAAATCACTAAACATTTGCACAAGGTGACTTTTAAAAGTAACAGTGATCTCAGAGGCATAACTACAATGTAAGAAATCTACAAGTGCAAGATATCTCAAATAAATATAACACACAAGTTTAAAAAAATGCAGGATGTTTATTTATTAACCATCCACTGATGCCCTGAGGTGGTGCTGCTAGACTGCCATCTTTAAATGCTCCAGTTGAGAGCTGTCTGGCACAAGCATTGGCCTCTACTTCAGACAGCAGGTTGGTGTTGCACTGCAGTGACATATTAGCCAAAATAGGTAAGGACAGAGGTCTTTTAAAAGATGTGTCATTAGTGAATCAGATAGGTTTTTGACTATAATTGAACGATCTCATCGTCACTTTTACTGACACCAGCGTTTTACTTCCAGATTGCTTGAACAGAATTCAAATAGGATTTGAATTCAAATTCTATTGATTAGTTTAGATTTCTGGATTTTTAAATGAACCCTGGTGGTGAATCCTCTACACAAACTAGAGCTCTATTATTCAAAGGTTGAATGAGCATTTTACAGCAAGCACCAAAATGATATATTACTTCATAGCCATGCTTATATGAAGAACTCTTCAATATGCTCATTTTTCAGTTTAATTTCAAAGCAAAGAGTTGTAGCTACCTTGAATCTCTTGTTAAACAACAGAACTTAAATAACAACTAAAACAGAAGCTATTTTGGTCATGTTTCATTATACACAAAGCAATTTAATTTGCTACATTTGAAGTGAATAAAACAGAACATAATCCATGTGGTCTTTACTCTTCTTTGCACCAGTAGCTTCATCTTTCAGAATAAAATGTGTGAAATCTGGATTTTTGCCTCAGCAAAGTCAGCAGAATGCTTCAATTAAGAATATTTCTAGAAACCAGCCTTTTTCATATCCTCCACTCTTTTCTTAAATTAAAATCTTTGCTCAATCATTGCCAAAGTTATTGGGCAAAAATTTATCAAAAATTTATCACCAGTAACTGGTGTTCTATGATTCTTAATAAAGATGGTTTTGAAGATACAAAAGTAAAAACATAAGGTGCTGGAGACATTCAGCAGGTCTGGCAGCATCTGTGGACAGAGAAAAAGAGCAAACATTTCAAACTTGTTCCAAATAAGGGTTGAATTGGATTCAATATGTTAACTCTGCTTCTCTGTCCACAGATGCTGCCAGAACAGCTGAGTTTCTCCTGCAGTTTCAGTTTTTATTTCAGATCTCCACCATTGGCAGTACTTTGCTATTATTTGAAAGGGTAACTTTGATGAACCAACAAACTTGTTGTGGTACAACAGGTTTCTGTATATAAGATTTCCTCAATATAGATAGTGGTAATAGATCAGCAATTGCAGCTGACCTTTTGTCTATGTAAAGAGAAAGCAGATTAGTAACTATTAGCCACTCTTGTACATTTCTAATAAGTCCATTAGAAAGAGTTGTCACTTATAAAATGTTTAACTAGCTTTCTTTGAATGGTGTATTTGACCCCAAAATAGAGAAATAAAATAATTCAAGTGTGATATAGTTAGAATATCAAAAACAAAAGAGCACATGAGAAGTTAATTCAGTCCACACCATTTCCATACAAAATGTATTGAAATTACTGTTGTTATTTATCCCTGAAAAGAAATAATCTGCTAAAATATTTTGTTGGTCTCTGTAGGTAATCTGTCTAACTTGATTCCCATGTCATTGCAATTCAATCCTGGCTTATTGCTCTCCACAAGCAACAACTTGTAATACTACTATATGTTTGATCACTCCAGATGATCAAATATCAACCATCTATTTTTGTGAATGAATCAGTTGACAGAAAATCAGCCTTTTTTTTAATAGGAGCTTATGTTACAAGTCCATGGCATATGACAAAAAAAATTAATCTTTAGCACCTCACATAATCATGCCTTTCTGAATTTTAAGGACATGATTTATGTTTGCCCATCCCCCTTTTAATCTATTGTCTATTGAAACAATGTCCCCATTACTTGAACCTGAGAATCATCCCAGAGGAAGTGAGGACTACAGATGCTGAGAGTCCCCCTTGGGTCACCCCCTCATCCTGATGAACAGCTCATGTTTGAAACGTCAACTGTCCTGCTCCTTGGATGCTGCCTGACTGGCTGTGCTTTTCCAGCACTACACTTTACGACTCTGAGAATCATCCCTTCAATTCTACCCAGTTTTTAATGATCATGAGCAAGATTGCATTGTGCAGAATGCACATGGTAACTTCAAAAATGCAAAATTGCCATAGCCATCCATTGGAATTGTTCCTGTAGGAGTGCAAATGTCTGAAGAAACAAAACTTTGATATACCTGGCACAACACAACTATAGCTGTCAGTGTGTGGTAGTCATAAATAGCAAAAACTGGTCAAAATGTTCTCTCTATGAAATGTATGTTGCTGATATTGGCCATTCTATTTAAATATAAAATATTGCCTTATTTGTAATAGTGTTCATCAGCTATTATAATTCCACATTTCTGGCCTTAGCAAATGATAATGCCAATAACCACCTTAAACTTTTAAGGTGGAGGAGATATGTTACACTCAAACCAGATGCTTTTTCATCAGTACCATGTTATTACTATCTTTTTTTTCAAAACAGTTATTCCAGACAAGCATTAAGCGCTGTTGGGATAACTGATATTGCCAAATCATGAAACAACCTTTATACATGCAAATCAACTGCCATATTTTAGATTCTAGAGGTTAAAAACAATGACTGCAGATACTGGAAACCAGATTCTGGATTAGTGGTGCTGGAAGAACATAGCAGTTCAGGCAGCATCCAAGGAGCTTCAAAACTTTGACGTTTCGGGCAAAAGCCCTTCATCAGGAATGAGGGCTTTTGCCCGAAACGTCGATGTCGAAGCTCCTTGGATGCTGCCTGAACTGCTGTGCTCTTCCAGCACCACTAATCCAGAATATTTTAGATTCTGCCAACCAAGACATACAGGGAGTGTTTCTATTTGTCTGTTATAGAATTAACATTTTCTTTGGAGGAACAAATCCATTTACCCAAGTACAGGATACTTGGCACAATAGATTAAGCCAAATCTTAGAAATCTATATTTCCATATATAATGACAAAATATTAACCAAATAAACTGTGCACTTAACAGCACAGGAAACTTCTAAATTTTCTACTTCTTGTTAAGCTGAAGCCTCCCTCGCATTAGGAATAATATTGGCTTGTATGGCTGGAGACAACTAAAAAGAATCCCTGCTTCTAATGATTACTCCAATTGTCAAGCGTGACCTAAAATACAGTGAACCTGCCCTCATTAATGTCACCATGTAAGAAAATATTACCGTGATTCTGAACATAAGTGTCATATCGAATTCAAAAATTTAACTGTTCTTCTCTTTCTCTCTACAGAGGCTGCCAGACCAGTTAGCTGAGTTTCTCCAGCACTTTTTGTTTTTATTTCAAACCCCGCTGCTTGGTGGTTCTACCATTTGGCAGTACAGTTTCAGAAATTTCTCTACTTTTCTGTAATCCAATCATGGGTTCAGTACAACCATACAATCGCTGTATAATATAAACATGGTTGGACACATGGCCTACATGGTCCTCCCAGCAGCTATAAACCATCTCGGTTTTCTAGACAATTAGAGAAGATTAATCTACCTCAGCGTGATGGACGAATGCTGAAAGAATAGCAAGTCCCAGGCTTCCAAGTCCAGGGCTACATTCCAGATTTACTTATCAAATGACTGATCCAGATAACATGAAGGATTTCAAAAAGGTATGTTTGAAATGAACCAATTTTCACTTTTAAGTACTGAGTTGCATGTTAACTTAACCCAATTATCTCTTTTCTGCCACAAATCTGCTGCTGTGTTTAGTCCTGAAACTATCAAACATATTTATTATTTGTGCGACTAGCCAATGATTTGGACACGTGAAATACATGTGAGCCTTGGCTTAGAAGTCACACTCTGGCTTCAGCCAGGTCCTGAGTTCAATTCCCTTAGACGCATGCTGCTGCAAATGTGGTAAGACACTGTTTCACTTGCACTCTTTAGATGAGAGGTTTAAAAAGGTCTGTTGGAATTATCAGAATAAGATCAGGGCCAGTCTTCTGGCCAATATGTGTTCTGCATCTTAAATAGAGTTCTTACATTTTCTCTCATTACAGTTTTGGGAATTTGGTGTTCACAATTTGATTGTGACATCTCCAACAATACAACAGTGACTAGACTCGATGGTTAAAGTAGTGGAAGACTTCTTCAAACCAGCAGCCTAGGGAGTTTGCTGTGAAAAGCAGGCCAAAGGATTAGAACTAACACCAAGAGATGCAAGGGCAAGCATATGAACATGCTCACATTGTTTAGACACATACTATAATATTGTATATTGATTATTGAAGAAAAGCAAAGAAATGATACATGAGACAATGGGACCAGTATGATCCACAAAAATCGCAATGATAGCTCTGATCTTTGTTGAGAGGGAAATAGCCACAATCCATTCTTGGTGCATTATCAATCAACGCTTGATACCAGCAGCAATATGATTTAATCTCAGAGATGGCAGGCTTCTTATGTTTATTTCAGTGGCAGGTGGAGTTTAATTTGTGAGGTGTTGCACTTTGGAAAGGCACATTAGAGCAGGACTTATACACTTAATCGTAAGGTCCTTGGGAGTGTTTCTGAACAAAGAGACCTCGGAGTGTAGGTTCATAGCTCCTTGTAAGTGGAGTTGCCGGTAGATAGGATAGTGAAGAAGGCATTTAGTATGCTTTCTTTCATTGGTCACAGCATTGAGTACTGAAATTGGGAGGTTATGTTGTGGTTGTACAGGACATTGATTAGACCACTTTTGCAATAATGTGTGCAATTCTGGTCTCCATCCTATCAGGAGGATGTTGTGAAACTTGAAAGGGTTCAGAAAAGACCTTCAGGGATGTTGCCAGGGTTAGAGGATTTGAGCTATAGGGAGAGGCTGAGTAGACTGGGGCTGTTTTCCCTGGAGCATTGGAGGCTGAGGGATGACCTTAGAGATTTACAAAATCATGATTGGAATGGATAGGGTAAATAGACAAGGTCTTTTCCCTGGGGTGGGGGAGTTCAGAACTAGGGGGCATAGGTTTAGGGTGAGAAGGGAAAAGATATAAAAGGGACCTAAAGGGCAACTTTTTCACGCAGACATTTGTGTGTGTATGGAATGAGCTGCCAGAGGAAGTGGTGGAAGCTGGTACAATTGCAATATTTAAAAAGGCATCTGGATGGGTATATGAATAGGAAGGGTTTAGGAGGGATATGGGCAAAGTACTGGCAAATGGGATTGGACTATGTTAGAATAACTGGTCGGCACAGACGAGTTGAACCGAGGGGCCTGTTACCATGCTGTACATCTCTAGGACTCTATCAATGGAAATGGTGTGCGGGGATATAGGGGAAAGGCGGGGGCAATAGGCAACAGCGCAGGCAAGGTGGGCCGAATGGCCTCCTCCCGCACCATCATAGCTGGGCGATTCTTGCGCCTTTGCCAGTTTGCAGCGTTCCTTCCAGCGGCATCCACACAAACTTCAGTCAGGAAACAACAAGCTCCAATTCTCCGTCTCTCGGACAAGGCGATGGGTCCCCGCGATGTCCGAGCTCTGGACTTCATTCCGCTAATGGGAAAGCAAGTTCGATTTCTTACCTGCACAATAACCCTTAAACTAAAATAAAAATCACAATCCGGCGGATGCTGGAAATCTGAAATGAGTACACAGAAACTCAGCAAGTCCCGGCAGCATCTGTGAACAAAATTAATGTCCCCAGTCCGATATGATTTCTTCAGATCTGGAGAAGATCAAACAATCTACTCAGACTGTGCGGCTGTTCGTGGACTCAAATAGAAAACGTCCAGCGCTAAATAATTGCACGTTGTAATCATCTCAACACAGAGAGAAAACAACCGCCTCGAACTTAGTGTGGTGCTAAGAATGTGTATTTAGCAGAAAGCGTAAAGTTTCCAGCACTGACTGAATTACCTTCAGCATCCGGATCTCTCGGAGAGCGATCTTCTTAATAACCGGATCATCCTCAGACTCCACAAACTTTTTAATCGCCACGATCTGGCCGGTGTCTTTATTCCTGCACTTGAACACCACGCCGTAAGAGCCCTCGCCGATTTTGGCGATCTTTTCGTATTTCTCCATGCCACCGGTCTGTCCCTTTCACCTGCAGCTCAACACCTCCAAGCTGTAAAATGGCGCGGCCGAAGCCGAGTGACCGACCGACTGAGGCGCTTGGAGGAGAGGCAGACAGAGAGAGAGAGAGAAAGGGGGGGTGGGGGGAGGCTGCACTGCCCGCCCGAGAGCCGCCGCCAAGTCCGCGGGAAATTGCTGCTGCCGCCCTGTGCGCAAACACCCCCTTTCTCCCGCGGTCTGTCACCAGCTCCCCACTTGGGGAAGTCTCTCGCACACAGTAACCCGCTGCAGAGTGTGAACAACAAGCTCAGCCTCTCCACTCGGGGGCGGAGCCTTCCCACCTTCAGCCGAACCCTGGCATTTTATACATTGCAGTGTGTGGTTTTTTTTCATAAATATTGTTCCGATGCAGATTCTCTGCAGAGCTCGCAAACCGCAGAATCAGTACGAGGGCTGCAGGGACAGGCAATGGATTGGGAGCCACTGAGCAGTTTCTGCAGGGTTTAGACACAAATATAATGGGCCGAATAGCCTCGTGACAATTAAAAAAAACAGAAAATAACCGGGCACACTCGGCAGATCAGACAGTTTTCAGTGGTCATTAGCCACTGCTTTCAGGGCAGAGTCAAAAAGCAGATCCCCAATTTGCCCCAAAATTGAAGGTTTTTTGAACTACAGGTTTGGCCTCTTAGGGGAAAGTGAGGACTGCAGATCAAAGTCGTGAGTGTGGTGCTGGAAAAAGCACAACAGGTCAGGCAGCATCGGAGGAGCAGGAAAATCAACGTTTCGGCAAAAAAACCCTTAATCAGGAATTAATTTAGCCGATTAGGTCCATGATCTATTAGTTACAATACCAACACCGTTTCACGCAATAAGAGGTACCTGACCTGTTGAGTTTTCCCACTTCTCGTTCTTAACTCTTATGAGAGATTTGGTCACTCAATCACAACATGTTTGGACATAAACAACATAGATTTATGAAAACGAAAATGGTATTTGTCAAATGTGTTTGTTTTACGAGGCTGTAACTACAAAGACTGGTAACGAGGAGAAACCAACACAATGCTGACACTACCAGATCTGATGAGTTTCTCCTACATTATTTGTGCTTGTTTCAGATTTCCAGCATCTGCTTTATTTTGCTTCTATGTATGAGGAATCAGGTGTCAAAATTGGATTTTCCTAAGACATTTAAGGAGGTGTAACACAATGTTATTATATGAAGGGACCAATAGAAAGCAAAACATCAAACAATTTGAAATTTTCAACCCAAGACAGCTGTGGATGCCAATCGTATAAACATATGACCTAGAAGCAAGACTTTCAGCTTCTTAAGCCGGCTCCAGCATTTATTACAACCATGGCTGATCTTGGCCTCAACTCCACTTTCCTGCCCACTCTCCATAACACTTCAATGTTAGATTTAAAAATCTATCTTCTCCTTAAAGTTATGTCCTGACAGCTGGGGTAGTGGATTCTACAGGTCTTGACCCTTTGAGAGAAGTAATTTCTCCTAGTTTTAAATCGGTTACCTCTTATCCTAAAACAATGACCTCTCATTCTCGATTGCCCAACATGAGGAAACCACCCTCTCCTGCACCTAATTTGTCAAACCCCTCTAGTATCTTGTTTACCTGAATTGTATCACCTCTTATTATTCTAAACTGTAGAGAGGAATGCCTAAATTGTCTAATCATCCTTCATAAGGCAAACCCTTTATCCTTGGAAACAATCCAGTGAACCTCTCCTAATCTGCCTCCAATGCAATTACATCCCTCCACACCCAAGAGGTCCAAAACTGTACAAAGTACATTGGGTGCATTCAAAACAGGAATTAACAGACTTCTGAGGTACTAAAAGAAATAAGGAATTTGGGACAATGCAGGAAGGTGGAATTGAGGTATAAGATAGATGATCTTATTGAATAATCTACTTGTATTTTTATTTCTGATGTGCTAAGATTGTTATTAGAGACATTGAAAATCTTCTGGGGAAGAGAAGAATTTCCTAACAATTTCTCAAAAAAAAGTATTCCCCCACCCCTTTCTGAACTTAGTGAGTAGCAGTTGGTAAAAGGTGATGCAAGAAGTCACACCATTGAATGGTTAACAACGATTGGGTCCAATGATGTTTCTTTTCAGTATTTCTTGAAATCTGGCTTATGGAGATTGATCTTTTTTGGACTGATCTCTTAACATAGACTTAATGCTGTACATAAACTTGAAAATACAATTCTGTTAAAATGTGATAAAAGCTGCACAATACTTTAAAAGCATCTAGCTGCCAACAGGACACCAAATGTGATTTTTGTTTTGCACAGGTAGCATACTAAACAAACACTTATTTGCTGGTAACGCACAATACAGAAGACACCCAGCAGTCTCTTGGGCAAAGTAGTCAGACTGAGAGAGAGAGAGAGAGAGAGAGAGAGAGAGAGAGAGAGAGAAGGGGGAAGAGAGAGAGAGAAGGGGGAAGAGAGAGACAGAGACAGGGGAACTAACCTGCCTCATCATAAACACTCCTGTGATGCAATCAGCACACCCCTCAACCCAGTTCACAGGTTCTGTTATCCTGGCAATGTCTTCTCTAACACCACAATGTTGGATGAAGAAATCACCCCCATCTAAAGCAAGTTCAGCATTCAACAAGCTCATTCATAGGCTTTGGAGAGACCACGGTGTTTTGTCTCAAAACAAGGATCAACAGGAAAGGTTTAGAGGAACATAGGCCATATGCTGGCAAAAGGGACTAGATTAATTTAGGATATTTGGTCTGTATGGATAAGTTGGACTGAAGATCTACTTCCATGCTGTACATCTATGATTAAGGATGCTAGGCAACAGTTTTCACATACTTCTGTGGCTGAGATAGTTAGCCTACCAGTGTCACACAGCGACCAGATGCATTCCGTTTTTGCTGTTTAAGATCTACCTGCAATATCAATTAACAGTTTAGAAATAACAGTTCTCACAAGGTGCTTCATACTTAGCATCAAGATTATGATAATTAGAGCTGGGTTTAGCTGGATTAGCCACGTGGTTCACACAGATAATTCCTACATGCCAAGGGAAATAATCCAGTCAGCTATGCACAGGAACCTATATCATAGGGCATCCAGAAAGAGGGAGAGATAAATAACCCTGAAGATTAACATCAAGAAATCTCTGCCATTAAGCAACTTCAATATTTGAGGAAAGGCAGTCAGTTCATGTTTCTAGACTGTAAGCTTTCATCAGAATTAGATACCATTAGAAATGTAATAGATTTTGAGCAACTGAAAGGCAACGACTATGAGAGATGAGAGCTAGAGAAATTACATTTGGGTGCTTGACCTAGGGGAGTAATAAATGGACAAGTAAAAAAAAATGTTGAGAGGCAATGTGAATTGCAGGATCCTGAAAGGCTGTTGTCCAAAACTAAAAGTAAGGGGAATAAGATAAACTCCTCGGAGCGAGAAAAAGAGGCAGATTCTCAGTTTACTGCAGGTAGAATGGAAATTGAACAGATAATTTTAGAGATAATTTTCAGATAATTTCTGAACCATCAACTGGCCATTTAGTAGAAAACCCAAGAGAAAATAAGGGAAACAAAAGGTAGAGATGGCATAAAACTGTTGAACACTGAGTTTAGAATGTCACAATCCACAGTTGAAAAAATTGCTACTGTTCCTTATGCTTCATTAGAACATCGTAGGTCAAGAAAAAAAATTTGAAGCATGTACAAGTTAAAGAATTAAAGTAACATACAACCAGAATTTGGGGTAATGCTTGTGAACTGAAGTCTTCTGTAAAGCAGTCACTCAATCTGAAAGAAACCCTATTGTGAGCAGTAAATACCGTATAACCAATTGAAATATAACTAGAGGTTTCATCTGAAAGAAATTTTAGGGTTTTGACTAGTGAGAAAGGAGAAGATAAAGACAGAAAGGGAGGGGCAAATGTAATGGCTAAGGAGTGGAACAGGGAGACGAGGAACAGCCCTTTCAGTGTGCTGAAAGAAGGGCAGAGGAGTCTTGTCACATCACACTGGAGGTAGTAGAATGGCACAACGAGCATGGGATGGAAGGCAAAGAGAAGGCAAATCCTGCCATAGTTCTGGAGGAAAGGGAAAGGTCGAGTACTACATCTATTCTAAGATGAGGAGAAAGGAAGATATATCAGATGTACTAGGATTCTCATTATTGAAACAGAATCCAATAGGGAGGTAAAAGTGAGTTTGAAAGAGTTAATATTTAGTCTCTGTTTTGGTAGAGGGTGGTACAGAAAACAGCACCATTATCTATATCCACTGGTTTGATGACAATGTTAAGGTTGAACCTGAAAGAACAAAGTACTGCAGAGGGGAATAATTTCTCCCTCATTCAAAATTGAAACAGTTAATGCAACTGTCTGGCATGACAATCAAGAGATCAAGAGAGGGCAAGAATCCTAAAGAAGGAGTCCAGGTGGAGAAAGAATGGAGGAGATAAGGGGTTTGCGCTTGTGGGGAGCACGCTTGGCCAAAGAAATGGGGCACAGGGTGATATGAACAGTATTGAGCTCAGCTTTATATGGACCTTAAAATTCTTATAGGATGGAGGCTAATGGTGATGAAACTTAGGCTTTTGTTAAAGACAGATAGATTAGGGGCAAGGAGAGCAGTGTCAGAATTGTGAATAGAGGCAAGGGCAAGATTATTAGAAGGGACAAAGTCAAAAGGAAGGGGAAGGGTCAATTGGGCTGTTAGTATCCAATAAAGTTAAGCTTACAATCACAGTCATACTTGAAAGAAAGAAACACTTTTGCTGAATGAGTAGCTTTAATCAATCCACAAATGTAACCCAAAGCTTCCAGTTGCTGGTCACTGAAATATTCTACTTTTCTTGGCCTCTTGCTACCTGGTCTGACCTGTACGTCACTCCAGACCCACAACAATATGATTGATTCTTAACTGCCCTCTGGGCAATTAGGGATGGGCAATAAATGCTGGCCCAGTCAGTGACGCCCTCACCCCATGAATGAATTTAAAAAATAACCTGTCCAGACATGTTATGACAAACCTCTGCAGCGGTGAGACTTGAGCTGGGGCCTTCTGTCCCAGACATGGGGACACTGCCTTTGTACCACAAAAGCACTCCATCCTCCCCCTCCCAGTTTTCCCTGAGAGACATCAATACTATTCACTTCAACACCCTCTGCTGGAGTGAATCCCCATCCACTTCCTTCTGACTAAAGAATTCTTCTGAATCTTCTGTTGGATGTCTTGGTGACTGTCTTAACCTGAGAATAGTTTCAGAAAGTGTGGCAATAATTTTAATGATCTATGCTGTCTTTTGGGGAGGGGGAGAAAAATCAACTCTAATATTCATCAGGTCCTTCCAAAATGATGGTGCTCTCTTTAGCTTTTATGATTTGTATTGTTGACTGTTGAGTCTTAGCTCAACACAATTCTGTTTCACTGTGGTGTTTTTTTTAAAATTTAACCTATTTTTCTAATCAACCTGTTTAATTATGTGTGCGCTGGAGCAGACAGGACTTGAACCCCAACCTCCCACTCCAGGGGTTGAGACTCTACTTCTGCACCACAAGACAGCCTCTTACTGTGGCAAGAAGAGAAAACTTTATTCTTAACAATAAACATCAAAGCTTTGTGTTCCAATGTTGTGGGCAGTCAGTCAGCTGCATTGACTAAAACCAAATCAGCTGTAAAGTGGGTTCCAGTGGGTGTGAATGGAATTTGACATGTAGCTGACAGTGATTCTCAGAGATTGAAGGTCCAATCTTAATGAAAAAATAAACACAATAATAGCTTTGATCTTTCCAACAGCTGCTGCTGCACAGGTGATTCTGAGATCTGACTCACTCTGCTTTTCATTTTCATTCCCTCTCTGGTCTCACACAAACCTCCTCTCCACCAAGGAGAACAATCCAGCCTTTCTTGATATTTACTGATAAAACTGAAGCTGATCATCCACAAACCAGCATCAAACATCAATCCTTTAAAGCCTTTTGTAAGATCCTGCACCCAGATTTGGCCCTGATACTCCAGCTGAGGCCACAGTGGACTTTTCAATAACATCCACCAGAACTTTTTTTTGCTTTTGTGCTTTGTCCCTCTGTTTACTAAGCGAGGGATCCCATATTCTTTTCTAACCACTTTTCCAATCTACCCTGTCACCTTCTACAATTTGTGCACATGTACTCACAGATTTCTCTCTGTTCCTGCACCCCTTTTACACATTTTCTAATCAACCTGTTCAGAAATTGTTATGACACACCTCTGAAGCAGATGGGACTGGAACCTGGCTGTATTTGCCCTAGACTCTACCACTGTGCCACAGCAACTCTTAATTGGCAATGCCAGTGTTCTTTGTCCATTGCTGAGTACCTTTAACTGCAAGGTTTATTGGGCCATTTCAGAGGGTAGTTGCTGTGAGTCACATGTTTGTCTGACCTGGCAAGGACAGCAGGGCATTGGAAAACCAGATACGGTTTTTTTCCTGATAACTCTCAACTTCACTTTGAAATTTCATTCATTGAATTTAGGTTCTACCAACGTCTGGGATGAGACTTGAACCTATGTCCTGTGTAAATTAACACAAAACAAAGAACTGAGGATGTTGAAGATCTGAAACAAAAACTGAAATTGCTAGAGAAACTCACTGAATCTGAAATGTTTACTCCATTTCGCTCTCCACAGATGCTGCCAGACCTGCTGAGTTTCTCCAGTACTTTCTGCTTTTGCTCCCGAAGATATTACTTAGCTTGGGGTACTGGGTTACTTGTCCAGTGATGCTACTGCTACATCACTGACTCTCCCTAGTTCGTAATGCAGGCTAACATTTTTTGAAATAAATCTCTGACTTGTTTTTGAATGAATCAGTAATTGCTCTTGTCTCCTTTACTAGGGTGCCTGTTCAGTATTTTCTAATCAGTTCTCTACTTGGACAGTTACAGAGATTGATAAATTCTTAATCTCGCAAGAAATTAAGGGGTGCAGGGAGAGTGTGGCTAAGTGGTGTTGAAATGCCCATCAGCCATGATTGAATGGCGGAGTGGACTCGATGGGCTGAATGGCCTTACTTCCACTCCTATGTCTTATGGTCTTATCCACATAAGCTCAAGAAACAGCACTTTATCTCAAATGGGCACTTTATGACCTTCTCGACCTAAAATCAAGTTAACATTTAAATTATAATCAGTGTCCCACTTCGTGTTTTGTTTTCTTTCCTCATTCCTCTGACCATCCCTTTATTTTCTTTGCTTTTGGAGAGGAGCTTCTTTAGTTCCTGCCTTCACTCTTTTCCCGGACACATCTTTTATTTTCTGTCCCATATCCAGTTCTTTTATTTTTGCACAATTAAACTTGTCATTTTGTACCATGCCACCCAAGTGGTTAGAAAGGTTTTCCCTCCATACTTTTTCTACACTTTTCTTTCAAATGCTCAAAATCCATCACATTTCTCACTTTTCAGAGACACTTTGTAAATTGCTTTTCTCCTTACAGATACTGCTAAACCTGCTGAGTATTTACAGCAGTGTTTTATTTCAGATTTTCAACATCAACAGTTTTTTTTGGCAGAAATCAATAAATTGACCCATTTCAGGTATGACTGAGATATTAATTTTGTCTACCCAGTGGACAATTTCTACCCAAGTGGTCCAAATACATGCTCTCCTCCAAAACTGGTAATGGATACTTAGATACTTTTCTCCATTTCTAATTTATCAAGTTATTTAAACAAAGTATTTAAACATAGCACTCAAATTAGGCAAGATGGAAAATCAGCAATTTGAATTATATCTATTTTCTCTCTATTTCTAAGCTGAAAGCAATAATGAATCGTGTTTTATAATATCCAACATCAGAAAAATGACATTTTTATAAGTATTAGATGAAAATTCTGATAAGAATCAATCTTTTAAAAAATGACCATTATTGTCATGTTTGTATATTGAATCATTTAACAAATTAGCTCCTTGCTACTGCTCAAGTATAATATGCTAAACAGATCTCATGCATTTCACCAAGAAAGCTTAAGAACTTTAGAAGGCATGTAGATTTCTTAAACAACTGTTTTCATCAAAAAAAAACGTGATGCTTTCATAACATCATCAATTTGGTATTTACATGACTTGCTATACTTGATTGTGAATTCAGAAACTGTAAGCAAACTTTTTGTACATCAAATTCTAAAAATACAGATTAATTGCTAATGTTAAACTAGAGTTAACATACAAGACTGTTAGCAAAATACACAAAATTTGTACCCAGCTCAAGCAAACAGGTGGTAGGATAAAGACATTTTATAAACTTAAATCCAAAAACTCCTTTCAGAAAGAGATTATTTCCATTTGCAAGTTATAAAATAGCTCTTATGCACAAAGCAATTATGACATATAAATTTGAATCCATGCATTGAATGTTTTATTTTACATTATTTACAGGTAAATATTACAGAGCTACAATTAATTCATGTTTTTTTGCTACAATTAGTGTTATTCCACTGAATTAGAGTCTTTAATATGCATGACTAATTTTACATATATGAATAAAATTTGCTGAAAGATCTTCAAAATAACGTGGAGGCACAGATAACAGCCTTTCATAGGTTGAGGTAGAAACTGAAAATAGTGACTTAAAGATGTTCACTGCTTGTAACATAAATCATTTTCCAACTTTGAAGTTTAAAGAATAAATGGTGAAATGGGATGATTTTCCAAATTATTTAAGCCAGAAGATTGTGGAGAATAAAAATTAAAATTATCTTTGAAAAATTTACGTGTTTTATTTCATTTCATAAACTATGACTGCACGTGTATAAAAACACCTTTGCTATACACTATGTGAAAAGATTAAAATATGAAAAAATTCTAGTGTCGCATCTAAATAGATAAGCTTTACAAATTAAAAATTGGACAGAAAGTGCTTATATGGTGTCTTTGTACAAAGAGTGTAGGAGTGTAAGGTCGAAATTATATTCTACAATATGCTTCTGCATACAAACAGCTTATAAAGAAACATTTTCTCCCTTTCAGCCCCAAGCTTCAATAACATAAATGCAACTAAATGACACATTACCTGTTTTTTTCCCCACAAGTATATGATCTTTCTTACAATTGGCAGATTAATAAATAAAGTTTTTAAATATTCAATTTAACACTATACTATGGCAGACTTCAAGCTGTACACTCTTGTAGTGGGTGCATTAAAACTCCTATAAAATTGTTGCAATATTAGGCAAGGGAAGGTTTCCAAAGGCATAGATTTAGTACTCAAAGTAATTTAGACAATATACAACACAGAACATTATAAAGCACTAAATTTTGCTGCAAAATATTTATAAAACATAAGGTTTAAGAAGATAGTTATGAGAAAGTGTGGCACTTTAAGAACACTGCAGCATATTTTCATTATGAATTACTGTGCTTTTATAATTAGAAATTGGATCGTTCTAAATTCAGTTAATCATAGCTTTTATGAAGCACATTTGACATATCAGATCAACCACACAGTGGCTGAATATCTTAATAAAGCCATATCCAGCTACCAAATTTACTTCTTTGCTGAGAAAATCTACCTCATGATTGAATCAAATATTAAAGTACACCAAAAACAAGGCTACAGCAGTCACAGCCGGACTTCTATTTTGTTTATGTTTCCCTCACTGAATCTTCATATTTGGAAACTGTTGTGTTTGTCCCATTTTAAGGAACAGTCACCGTGATTAAGTTCCTTGGTGTTGCTTAGTAACTATTTTCGTGGCCAGCAAGGATGTAGAGATTGCTGTGGGCTGTAGGATTGTCCGTTGGTCGACTTTCTAGCACTACAACCCTGCAATAAAAGTAAACCATATAGTTAGGCTTTGTATTTTTCAATAAAATCCTAATTATATTTATAAAACATGATTGCCGGAATCAGACATTTTTCTTTCGAAGCAAGTTAATCTACGGTGCAGCAAGATTAAATGGAGTTTTTAAAAAAAAACTCAACTTGCAAAGGTTCATGAGCAACCCTTTCCTACCCTCATAACCTCCTCCAAGGGCAGGTATCAGTCTGGAATTCCTGAAGGGCTCATGCCCGAAATGTCGATTCTCCTGCTCCTTTGATGCTGCCTGACCTGCTGCACTTTTCCAGCAACACATTTTTCAACTCTGATCTCCAGCATCTGCAGTCCTCACTTTCTCCTCCTGGAATTCACTATAGAATATATTTCACTGAGTCTAACTATATTAAAACCATGTTAGGTTTGCAAGTTTACACCATTAGGTATTCCTGCATCTCTCACTATTTAAGGGGTGGATAGGTTTTTTCACAATGCCAAAACAATCATTTGCTGAAGAATGCAATAACAGCCTGGTACAACTTATTTTTTGCTTTAACTTCCTGTCAGGAACACTTGACCTATTGATATGCTAAGCATTGTAACCTCCAGGTGACAAACACTACGCAAAGCACAAAAACTAACATTCTTAACAAAAAAGGCAATTTTTCCCGAGGGCTATGTTGGAATTTGGGATTTACAAAAGTCAATTAATCCTTTTATCCATTCTCACTCATGTTCTGAATTGATTTAAGTGCTAACTCTTATGGTGTTTATATTTTATTAAGTTAAAGCAGAACTTGAACAGCAATGTCAAAGCACAGCAGTATTATTACCATTTTGCTTTGGGTCAAAGCACACAATATCCAATTGTGTATTATCACTGGCCATATCTCCTCTGGAGTAATAGGCACACCACTTGGAAAAGATGCTCTCCTCCGCATGCAGCCAGATTGATTCAGTCCAAAGAAAAATATTTCATTCTCCACAGACATCTCTCAACTCTTCAGCACAAATTCAGCTCCAAAAAGAGCTGCAGCAATATATGAAGTTGGCTTTCAAATGGAAATTGGGCATATAATTAAAAGGAGAAATTTTCAAGACACTGGTCAAAGAGTAGGAAAATAGAATGAATTGGACAGCTGTTTCAAAGATACACAATTGTGCAATTCAACAAGTCTCACTCTGCTGTGGTTTTGCGTCCCAAATAGAGGAGTACAGTTCACATTCAAAATCGTATAGGGTAGATATAGTTTAAATATATAAATTATATATTTAAAATTTGAAACCTCATAAGGAATGAAGACCATATGGTTAATCTTTGATCTGTCAGTTAAAATAATATTCCCATCAAGTTACAAAAGTTTTCAAATATAATTATAATTCTATTGAACCTGCTCACATGAAAATAACTGATTTACAGCAATAATTTACACAGTTAAATATTTCTTATAGTGTAAGGGATACTGCACTTAACATTTTTAAACATTTTAAAGCTATTATTTGCAGTTTGTTCTAATCCATCAAGCAGGAATATTCTATTTATTTCGAATCTCAGCTCAAATCAATTCGCTTAAATGAGGTATCTAGCTGGAAAATATATAGCTAAAATGTATTAATCTACCAGACTTGAAAAGTTAAATTGTAAAATTTAGATGAAATATATGGATTATCCCTCATTTTACCAGATATGTATGAAAGTAAACACATTATATATTATGTATGGAACAGTACATCAGTGATAAACCATCATGTCTGAAAGCAAGATAGCAGGTCAGGAAGACTTGAGCTATAATCATGATCTACAAATGTTTGGCTGTGTAGAAACATTGGAGAAGCCCAGTTCCTATAGGTCTAGACAGGGAAGAGCACAAAGGTTCCCTAAACAGAGTCAACAGTTCCCTAAACCCAGCAGTTTCAGACTTGAGAATTTTTAAACTACAAAGATGCCACTATTAAATATCATCTCACACAAGTTATTCACTTTGTTAAAAGTTATCAAACTGTTTGTTTCATTTATTAAATTAAGAGTAATCAGCAAAAAGCAATCCCAGAAATAGAATGTTAAAGAGACAGGGTGCAAAGGAGGTTTAAAAACATGTTGCCAAACTGGACTATTTACAAGGAGAGACTGGACAGACTAATGTTGCTTTATTTAAAGCAAAGGAGATGAGCGGGATCATGATTGAGAAAATTATGAGGGCATTGACGAGATAGACAAGACGGAAGTTTTTCCCCAGATGGAGGGATCATTGACTGGGCAAATAGATTTAAGGTAAGGGGCAGAAGATTTAGAAAAGATGCGAAGAAAAACATTTTCATTTAGATGGAGGAGGAAGTTTGGAACTCTGTGTGTAAGGGTAGTAGAGGGAAAAACCCTCAACATTTTAAGAAGCATTTAGATGTGCACTTGTGATACCAAGGCATACAAAGCTATGGGCCAAGTGTTGGAACATAGAATTAGAACAGTTTGAAGGTTGTTTTTAAAAACAATGGTTCGAAGGGCTTTTTTCTATGTTGTCAACCTCTATGACTCTGTTAATATGTAAACAAAATAGTTTCACTGAGCTCAAGTTATGTGGCATTTAATCAAAGATTTACAGCAATTAAGTGGTGTAAGTAAACTTGTAAATCATGCAAACTAGGTACTAAACTAGTTCCTAAGCAAACACCTTGAATGACTTTCTAGTAGTAAATTATAGATTTTATTCTGCACTATGCATTCCTTTTATAGAAAATGCAATTGTTCCAATTCCAGGAGAATGCAAAGGGTCTGTGAGGAGTGTTTATATAAAATTGCTGTTGCAAGTGTCCAGTTTGTTCAAAAGCAATATCTTTAGGTTTTTTTTGTGTGACTACTTGCAAACACACACTTAATATGCAAAAAGGCCTGAGGTATACCTTTCAGGGAGCTGCACACATGCAACTTTATGAGAACAGTGATGTTGAATAAGCACTGTAGCTGTTTTATGACAACTACTATGTGCACAAGTTTACACTTTTGCAGCTGAAAATTGCAAGAGCTTGAGACTCAAATGAAAGCAGAGAAAAAGACATTTGAACTGACAGAATAAATCAAATTGCAGCATCGTCCCAATTTGGTATTTTATTTAAACTGACAAAGTAGCAATTACATTTCAGGATTGCTCAAAAACTGAAGTATTATAGAGACACATGTATTTCCCTATTCATTCTTCAAAAACAATTATCTTGGTTATTTGTGATAGTTTCAAAGATACAATGAACTTGCACGTAGTTATTCCACATCTAAAAGTAATGGGATGAAATGTTTTTCATATTGGCTACTTCTTGGGTAAAGTGGAAAAAAAGTACATAAACTGTATTATCAAACTTGGGTTTAGAAAAGCTGTCAGGAATGAGAGGATCTTCAGAGGTCATTTTCAGAGACAACAGCAAAATACAGAAGGAGAAAGTTATGTGCTGTACCTCTCTCTTTATATCTCTAGAATCGAAATATTTAACCTAATTGTCAAATGCTATAAAGACTGTATACATACAATAACTTAGTTTTACAGACAATATCTCTTTAATTAGCTAAATACATAATGGCTTCTTACCTATCAGATCCTAAGAGATGAAAGACTCTGCTTTTATCAGATATCTCCTGGGTAACCTGATTTGGAACATTCAGCAATAAATTAATTATATTTAAAATAATCCTCAAAATGGTTTTAAAACAAATGCAAAGTATGCACAGAGTGGACTGAAATATACAAGGTGCTGCAAAGCAACAGGGAGGATTTATCATTCAAGTTGGCTCAAAAACCTATATTCTTTTCATTTTTGTAGACTCCGTGCAAAATTGCAGTACTTTGTACAACAAATTTGTATAAAACAGTACAAAATATTACAAAATGTAGAAACCTGCAGTATTTGAACTGCACTAAATGATATGCTTAATCCCAAGATGTATAACTATTGTTTCTCAATGTGTGAACTAGTTGCTATTGTTTTGTTCAGTAATGCAACAGTAGTTTGAAACATGTAATTTTCTTTCAGAAGTGCTAGATTTTACTTATGAATTTGGTTACTAAGTTTTGTGCAGTTTAATAGTGCAAAACCAAATTAATTTCTATTTTAAACTGTTGTCCTCCAGAGAATCTGAAGATTATTTTGGTGTCTTAAGAAATACCAACACCCACTAGTTCACACATTTTGAATGAAAAGACCTGTTATCATCTATTGATCTGCGACTTAACTCAGAATACTGTCCATAGGGACAAGAGTTGATTAGCAAACAAAGCAAATTTGGATGTAAACCTAAAAAGGGTAGAGATTAAAAATATAGCAATAACAATTCCAAAACCAGAGTAGGAGACTTAAGTATAATTCAGCCCATCTCCAACATTATTATATTTTCAAGTACAGTATACACTGTGCACATGACTTATCCTAATTTGAATCCTAATGGAGAGTAAGTCATTAACATTTTGGATCTGATAATACAAGTCAATGATTTATCATCAAATGCCTAGAGTCCACTGCACACTCTGCTAATATCGCAAATGCCAGTTCAATAAAAGCAATTATACTATAGGTCATTCACAAACAATCTATTGCTCCCAGAATTAGATACTAACATTGTGTTTGTTGTTACCAAGGTGCTTGTTGATTGTTTACATTTCATCACTTCATTTGTATACACGACTTACAATGCTTTATTAAAACCCTTTGTGTTGACTAATCCTTCTTGGAAAAGGTTTGCTGTACATGAGTAAATCATTCCATAATTTCCATAAGCTCCAAATTAAGATCAGAATCTATCCTTTCAGAACATATACCCCCAAATAACTAATGAGAAAGTAGTAATAAAGACTGCTATATTACTCAAACAAATAACTTAGAAAAGAATGGAAAATATGTACACAAGGTCAGTATTGGGCTTGGCCATGATTCCCAGAAATCAATAGTGTTCACAGTTTTGAGCACAGGGAAACATTGAAGGGATTTGTTTTATAAGACACTCTAAGGTGTTCACAACAGTCTTAGTTATCTTGGTACAAAGTACAATTGCACATTGCTTATTGAGGCAAAGTCCTATCTTCACAATGAGGATATCCTTCATGTACTGAGGCACTTTCATTGTGCTAAATAGGCAGATTTCAAAGATATCTAGCAACTCAAAACTGGGCATTCCTGAGGCACTATAGTCCATCATCAACAACATAATTGTATTCAACTACAATCTGTAACCTCATAACTTGACATATTTCCTCACTCTACCCTCACATTAAGCCAAGAGATCAACCCTGTTTCAATGTTAAGTGAAGGACATCATATCACCAGGCATACTTAACAATAGAGGTATCAGTTTGGTAACACAGGATTACTTGCAAGCCAAACAGTGGAAGCAACATGCAATAGTTGGGCTAAGTGATCTCACAAACAACAGATCAGATCTCAGATTTCAGTCCTGCCGCAGTCATGAATGATAATGGACAGTCAAACAACTAACAGAAGGTGAGGGCTTTTCAAATATCCTCAATGATGGGGGTCTCAGCAAATGAGGAAGGAAAAAAAAAATCTGAAATATCTTCCACCAGAATTGCCAAGTGGATTATTTTCAACAGCCTCCTGCTGAGATCCCTGTATTTCAAATGCCAGTCTTCAGACCACCTGATTCACTCCATGTGATATAAAGAAATAGCTGAAGACATTTGATACTGCAAAAGCTACAGCCCTGACAACATTCCAATAGTAGTACTGAAGAAGTTTGATCGAGAACGTGCTATGCACCCAAGGCAATCTGTTCCAGTCCAACAACATTGAAACCTCCTAGACAATGTGGAAAATTGTCCAGGTATATACACTAAACAGCAGGACAAATCAGCCAATTATCACCCTTTCAGTCTGTTCTCAAACAAAGTGACGTAAAGGGTTGAAATACTATCAAGCCACATTTGCAAAAGAATAATCTGCTCTCTGATGCTTAGTTTTGACTCCACTACGGACATATGGATCCTGACCTCATTACTGTCTTGGTTCAAATGCAAACAAAGAGTGAAATTCAAGATGTGAGAGGAGTGTGACTGCCCTTGACATCAAGACTTGTGACAATGCTGTCACTTTAAAAGATTATTTTGTCCTTGTTTTTTTTTGAAGAGACGTCATAAAGGCAGGGGTGTGAGGAGTGTAGAGAGTTCAACAATGGAAGGGGAGCGGCCAGTTCTCCCAGTTCAGGTTTTTTTCTATTTTTTTTTAAAAGCTGTAGCAGTCATAAGATGTTAGAGTCTAGAAGAGTTGCAAGCTTCAGTAAAGGTTTCCTCTCATTTTTTCTGAAATTTCTCTCTGGGTGTTGTTCCACCTGCCTGTAAGCAGGTGTTTGAATTTACGTTTTTGCCAAGGGGTGTGTTCAGGGATGTTACAGTATTGGAACAATTAATTAGTAATAGTTACTGTATTGGATTAGTTTAGTTACTGTATTGAGTCCTGGTTAAGTTTCTGCATTAGAATAGTTAATTAGTAATAGTTACTGTATCGACTTGCTTAAGTTTTCCAATAGTTGTTATTCTAAATTCCGCTTTCTTTTGTTCAGGTGTCAGCTGTAGTGTTTAGATAAAGCCAGGTGGTTTGACCAGTTGCATTACACCTCGAACACTTACTTCACATCTGCCTTGAAAATAAGAAAATGTTAGGGTCTAAGCTACCTTCTTAAAATATTTTGAAGGGGTCTGGCCTGGTCCATATCAGACTATATCTGACAGTGTGGAAACAGGTCTTTCGGCCCAACAAGTTGTTAGAGGACAATGATTTCAGTGTCCAAACATCTTCAGCTGCTTCATCAATGATCTTCCATCCACCACAAGGTCGGAAGAGGGAACATTTGCACAACATTTAGCACCATTTGGACTCCTCAAATACCGAAATAGTCGGTGCTCAAATGCAAAGGCTGGCACAACATCCAAGCTTGGGATTATACATAGCAAGTAATGTTTGCATCACAGAAGTGCCAGGCAATAATCATTTCCAACAAGAGAATCTAACCAAATGTTCTTGATATTCAATGGAACCAGCATCGCTGAATGCCCAACTGTCAACATCCTTATGTGTGCGTGCACTTGCACAGGAGTATCCCATTAACCATAAATGACATCAATCAGCTACACGAATACCGTGAAGGGGCTTTATGGCACATTTTGTGTTCCTATCTGAGCAATTTGGAGCATCTATCAGAGGGGCAAAGAGACTTGGCAGTTCAAGGATTTTTTCAAGGTAAACTTATGGGTTGAGTCAGTAGTTAGAATGCAATGATGGCATCTACTTTGAGAAGACTTGAATATAAAAGCAGGGAAATATTTCTGAGGCTCCACAAGGCTCTGGACAGGCCACATTT
Source organism: Chiloscyllium plagiosum (assembly GCF_004010195.1). Taxonomy (NCBI): domain Eukaryota; kingdom Metazoa; phylum Chordata; class Chondrichthyes; order Orectolobiformes; family Hemiscylliidae; genus Chiloscyllium; species Chiloscyllium plagiosum. The sequence continues at coordinate 43,640,665 of NC_057719.1, forward strand.
GGAGTACTGTGCGCCGTTTTCGGCCACATATCTCAGGAAGGATGTACTGGCCCTGCAGTGTGTTAAGAGGATGTTCACGAGACTGGTCCCAGGAATGAAAAGCTTAACATACAAGGAATATTTAAGGACTCTGGGTTTACACACAACAGAGTTTAGAAGGATGGCAGGGATTAAATTGAAACTTTCAGAATATTGAATGGCTTGGGCAGTGTAGATGTTGGGAAAATGTTTCCATTGGTCGGAGAGACTAGGACCCAAGGGCACAGCCTTAGAGTAAAGGAAGACCTTTTAGAACCCAGATAAGGAGAAACTTTTTCAGCCAGAGAGTGGTGAATCTATGGAATTCACCATCACAGAAGGCTGTGGAGGCCAGGGCATTGAGTGTATTTAAGACTGAGATAGATAGGTTCTTGATTGTCATGGGGATCATGGGTTACAGGGAAAGGGCGGGAGAATGGAGATGAGAAACTTATCAGCCGCGATTGAATGGCAGAACAGACTCGATGGGCTGAATGGTCTAAATTTTGCTCTTCTGTCTTATGGTCTCATGGGCAAAAGTCAGTGTCTCAATAAGATACAGGAGAAAGAATAAGTGTACATTTTTGCACATGGAGAGTGGAACAGGCAGTACATAAGGCCTCAACAACCACAGTTCTAAGGGGTTGCTTGGGGCTCGGGATTAGGGTGACAGCAGCACCAGCTCCTTGAGCGGATTGGTAAGAACACGTCTGTTCATGCTGAGACACAATATCATATTTGTGGTACACTGAACAATGGCATCATTTCGGAGAGACAAAAGTCAATAAAAATAAGTCCTGCAATAAGTAATCAAATCAGTCAGTCACTTAGCAACTGTGGAAGTAATTGTAGGTGGACTTACTTCATTTGACTTGAAGCTTTTACCCTGCATACCATGCTTCCAGAAAGCCAGTATACTATCCTGAAGACACACTGAGAAAAGAGGGGCAGGTCAAAGAAAGGTTTTTAGCATAAATAAAATGAAATAAGCATATTTGAATCTGCTTAGCATCTAGCTCTTGTTACGATTATAAGTCTAATTAGAAGATTTTCTCAATTCTAAACTACACAACTCAAAACTCCAGATAACTGCAATTAAAACACTTGCACACCAATATGTTGAGATTTTTCTCCGTAAAATATTTTTGAAGTGTCTAAATATCCAATTACCAAAATAAACATTTTGAGTCATTAAATTTTTAACAACACAATAAGCCATTATTTTATTCACAGAAGTATACCCACTTAGTCAAGGGATTGAAAGCTGTGGAGTGTCACAAAGGAGTCATACTTACTGACAGTATATATTAATGGCTTGGATAAGAAAAGTGATTTTGGAGGGTTGCAACTCATTTAAGCTCAATAGTTACCAGGAAAAGTATGAGAATTTAAAACTCACTTTAATCCTGAGTAACCTATCAACTAATCCCTGGTTCATCTTAACTTCAACAGATCAAACAACCTCCCCTGCAACTGGTCAACCACCCACACCCAGGTCTGACCCACTCTTCAATGCTCAACCTCAAGATAACACACCACATCCTGAATCGACCTGACCCAGTGGACTGCAATCCCCAACTCCACTGGACCAGACATCAAACAGGCCAGATATGTCTCGACTGATTCAACTCCCCTGACAGTACTACTTGACATACCACAAAACTCATTCACTGACCGATTACCTATTTCCCTCACCCACCTGTCACCCCAGCCAGGAAACTCAAGGGAAGTACCTATCTAAAGGTATGTATTTACCTTTTAGTGTAATCAGGATAGGAATTAGGATTTCCAATCTTAATTGGAAAATCTGGGCCCTAATCTCCTGAAGAGTCTATTCAATTTAAAACTTTCATTGAACCTACACATAGTCTTAGTCAGCCTCCGAAACCAAATCACTCATGTCCGAGCCCAGTTCTATTTGACCCCTCTCTGCCCAATCACCTTGGCCATCTGAAAACCGATTTGCATTCTGAAAAAACTAATGAAATGGATTTTGCTATAAATGTATTTTAAAAATAATTTTAATGCATTAAATATTGGGAAATTAACTTACCTACTGATTCAACGCAAAAGTCAAAACTTAGCTCTGATGCCAGCTTTTTGCTTGATTTCAATTTGCCGTGCAGATTTACAATCTTGACATTTTCTGAAATAGAAAATATGGCTATTCATGCATAAGTTATAATAATGTTATAGAAGAGCAGTGGCAAAAAAAAACAGTATCATGTAATAAAATCCATCTTGAACTTTTTCTGTTCCTAAGTAATCACAGATTCCTTAATTGAGTAGGAAGGACACCATCAGACACTGAGATTGTACAAAATTACAAGTCTCATGACTGCCAAACTTTGAGAATTTTTTTAAGATTCAGATGCAGGCAGTAGGGATTCTGGTTCCTCAAAAGACAACACTATATCATAATTTTTAATAATCATTTGGTAGCAAATCTCTCCCCTATTGCCCTACATCATTCCTGATGAACAGCTTATGCTCAAAACATTGAGTCTCCTGCTCCTCAGATGCTGCCTGACTGGCTGTGCTTTTCCAGCACCACACCTTTTGACAGCTATTCGAACAGTAGTAATTTCCTTCTATCATATGAAGGTTTCAAATTGCACCTTTACAGTTTTAGAATATTGCTTAAAATATACTTCACACAAGTAATTAGTGATATTTGTCTTGGGTTACTGTGTCATAGGTGCTCAGAGCTATTGACAGTTGAATAGAAAACACATTCTACAATGGTCAAAAGACATGTAGGGGAAGAGAGTGTGGGGAAACATTTGAAGAGTTACATTTTAGGCTATTTAATGAATTCTTGCTTAATTTTATCCATTTATGTTTACCCGTGTACATGTGCTGCAATGTACAAAGTGCCCACTCCTACAAAATTTCTAAACAAAATGTTAATTTAGGGTTTATTACAAAAATTTCATTCACCAAAAGTTCCATCTACATGTTTGGTGTAATTCAAGATGATCTTCCAATATCATCACTGCAGCATTTCTATGAAAATTACCTAATTCTGCCTTTGCATCAGTTTATTTATTGTTGAAACCTTCACTCATTCTCTTGCTACTTCCAGATTAGATTACTTCAATTTACTCCTGGCTGGTATCAGTTGGAAATTCAACTTTCATGCTTGTATACCAATTTAGACTAAGTGTTGCTCACCCAAGAAAACACGAACGTAGAAAATAGATGCAGGAATAGACCATTCAGCCTGTTGAGCCTGTAATACCATTCATTACAATCATGATTATACTGATTATGCAATCTCAGTATCTCATTCCCACTTTCTCTCTCCATACCCCTTGATCCCATTAGTCACAAGGGCCACATCCACTCATTCTTAAATATATGTAATGAACTGACCCCAACACATTCCTGTGGGAGAGAATTCCATAGGTTCACTATTATGAATGAAGAAATCCTTCCCCATCTCAGTCCTGAATGGCTTACCCCTTAATTCTTATACTGTGATTGCTAGCTCTGGACTTTCCCAACATCAGGAACACTTTCCCCACATCTAGCCAGTCCAATCCCATTAGGATTTTATATTTTTATGAGATCCCCCTTCGTTCTTCTAAATTCCAGCTGATACAAGCCCAGTCAATCCAGTATTTCCTCATATATCAATCCTGCCATCCTGGTAAACAGTCTAGTGAACCTTCACTGGACTCCCTCAATAGCAAGAATGTCCTTTCTCATACGAGGAGGCTAAATCTGCACACAATACTCAAGGTGAGGCCTCACCAAAGTCTTGTATAACTGCAGAGTGGAAAAGGGTGGCGCTGGAAAAGCACAACAGGTCAGGCAGTGTCTGAGGAGCCCTTCTCCCCTCCACATTCCTGATGAAAGGCTGACGTCCGAAACATCGACTCTCCTTCTCCTCGGATGCTGCCTGACCTGCTGTGTCTTTCCAGTGCTACACTTTTCGACTCTTGTACAACTGCAGTAAGACAACCTTACTCTGATACTCAAACCCTCTTGTTGTGAAGGCCAGCATGCCACTAGCTTCCCTCACCGCTTGCTGCACCTGCATGCCAACCTTCAGCAACTGTTACACCATGACACCCAGGTGTTGTTGCACCCCGCCTTTTCCAAAACTGCCACCAGTCAGATAATAATCTATCTTTGTGTTTTTGCAACCAAAGTCGATAACCTCACATTTATCCACATTCTATTGCATTTGTCAAGTATTTGCCCATTCAGCCAGTCTGTCCAAGTCACCTTGCAGCCTCTTAGCACCCTCCTCATAGCACACACTGCCACCCAGTTTCGTGTTGTCCGCAAATTTGAAGACATTGCATTCAATTCCAAGGACCGGAATGGACAAGGACAGTAGATCATTATTGATGGTAGAACTAAAAAGCTAATAATGAGGGAAGAAAATTGACTGTGAAAGCAAATTCATGGGAATATATAAAAACAGCATGGCCTTCTAGTGGTAAACAGCAGTAGCTAAAGTGAGTGTGATACCCTAGAGAATACAACTGGGGAATTCAAAATATGGAAAACAGAAATGGCAAATAATTTAACCCAATATTCTACACTGGCCTTCATGGTGGAGGATGCTGTAAGCATCTCAAAGATATCAGATAAGCAAGGTGCTGACCAGAAGAAAAGTCTTGTAATGGCCACTATCACGAGGGACAAAGTATTTGACTAACTAATGGAATTAAAAGCAGACAAGTCACCAGGACCTAATGGCCTGCATTAAAAGGATTTTAAAGGAAGTGGCTGTAGAAATATTGGAAACATTAGTTCAATTATTCCAGAACTCAGTAGATATTGGGAGGATTCAAGCCAACTGGAAAACTGCTCATGTTCAGGAAGGAGGGCGACAGAAAGCTATAGGTAAGTTAATCTAACATCTGTTGTTGGGAAGAAATAGCAGGAATTTAGAAAAACTTAAAACCATCAAATTGAGTGAACATAATTTTGTGAATTTCTTTGATAAATTTGCAAGTTCTTTGATGATAAGAAGCAAAGTTGAAGGGGAACTGGTAAACACATGGTATTTGGATTTCCAGAAGATAATTAATAAGGCATCATATAAAAAGTAATTGCACAGGATAGGAGCTCATGGTAATATATTTGTTTGGATTGAGTTTTGATTAATGGTTTTATTCAGGTTAGAAAAATGGAGTGGCACAAGGATCAGTCCAAGGCCTTTCAACTATTTGCTACAATATTAACAACTTGGAGGAGTGACCTATATTCAGTGTCATATATTCAGCTTTGCAGACAATATGAAAATAGGCAGGAAGATATTTTATAATGAGGACATAAGGAATCTGCAAGGGGAAAAGATATGGTTGAGTGGGTGGGCAAAAACTTGGCAGATGTAGGAAAGTAAGAGGTCACGCACCTTGGTCAGAAGAATCAAAAGGAAGACTTTTTTTGAAAATGGAGAGAGACTCCAATAAAGTGCAGCACAGAGGGATCAGGGTGTTCTTGTGGATGATACAAAAAGTTTAATATTAAAAGTCCAGTAAGTGCAACTTCAACCTTTATTGTTGGAATTATAAATAAGGATGTCTTGTTGTAAATGTACAGGGTGTTGGCAAGGCTGCACTGGGTACGATGTACAGAATTGGTCCCTGAACTTAAAGCATGTACTGGCATTAGAGGGTGTTCTGTGGAAAATAAGGGAGGGAGTGGTTGTGGGTATGTTTGCCGGGGTGGGAAGTTGATTTGCTGACATTTGTAATCTTTACACAAACCTAGAGTAAGGCAAGAAATTATGAGGCCCCTTGCAGAAATATTTACATCACCTATAATCACGGGTGAGGTCCTGATGACTGGAGGATAGCTAATGTGCCTTTGTTTAAGGAGGGCTGGAGGGAAAAATTTGGGAACTATAGACTTGAGAGTCTGACTTAGGTTTTGAGTAAATTGTTGGAGGCGATTTTAAAAGATAAGAATTATAGACATTTAGAAAATTGATTAGGGATAGTCAGCTTGGTTTTGTGAGAGGAAAATTGTGTCTCTCAAACTTGATTCAGTTTTTTTTAAGTCAGTTACAAAAAAACTTATAAGAACAGAGCAGGAGACATTGTTTTCTCAGATGTTAGTGAAGCCTTTGGCAAGATTCGACATGGTAGACTAGTAAAGTTAAGTTACATGGGAGTCAGTGTGACCTTGCCAATTGGTTAAATAATTGGCTTAATGGAAAAAGACAGTGGTGGTGAAGAGTTGATTTTTTGGACTGGAGGCCAGTCACCAGCTACTTTTCAGAGATCAGTTCAGGGTCCTCTTTGGTTTGTCATTTATGTAAATGATTTGAATGAGAATATAGAAGGCATGGTTAGTAAGTTTGCACACAACACCAAAATTGGTGGCATAGTAGCCGGTGAAGGTTTTCTAAGATTACAAAGGGATCTCGATCAAATGGGTCAATGGACTGAAAAATGGCACATGGAGTTCAAACTGGATAAATGGGAGGTATTGCATTGTGGCAGTTCTCGCACAAGTAATGGTAGGGCCTTGGGTAGTGTTGTAGAACAGAGGGACCTAGAGGACCATATGGAGATATTTGGCATTATAATTGTTTTTTAAAACTTGCCATTAGAAATGTTTAGCATATTAAATTTTAGGGAAAAAAAACTGGATTTGTCATTTTGTGCAAGTTCATTGATGAAAAACACATTAAAATTTACTTTATTGAGATGAAAACCCCTGATTGCAGCATTTTGGAAAGCAAATGGGTTGAGGTGAGAAATTAAGTGGTCAGTGTGAGCATTTGGAGTGTTCCATTCTGAGAATTATCCAAGAGGCTACATTCAAGCTTTCTAACACTTCCTTTTTAAAGTATTCAGGTAAGCACATTGAAATTATGGGTGGCACTGCTGCCACACAGCGCTTGGGTCCCCGGTTCAATTCCAGCCTTGGGTGACTGTCTGCCTGGAGTCTGCACGTTCTCCAACACTTGCACAGGATTTTGCTGGGGTGCTCAGATTTCCTCCCAGGTTGTGTAGATTGTTGTCCAGGGATAGTGGACTCCAGCTGGGTGGAGCAAAATGATTTAATTTCTTTTCTGGGTATCTTCATTGTAATCATATTGTAAATTGTAATAATTTGAAAAGACAAAACTTAGCAGAAATAAATAGTTACAACAATTTTAATGTGTAACATGGACTAAAATAATATCCCTGCATTTGATTACTGATCTAATACTTTAAAGAATGAAAGGTACGCTTCTCATGAACCTGAACTCTATTAGCATACTATGGTGTGAATTTACAAATACAGGCATAGCTGAAGTACAAGTTAAGCTGTTCAGAGCTTCATAATTTGATACAGAAATGCACATGCTAGTAAAAGGGAATGTACCTAGGATTATTAAAAATTGACAGGTACTCACTATCCATGCAGACAAGAACTGTATCCCTTTCCAGCTGGGTTATGTGGATGGTATCCAACTCGCAATTAGCTAAAACAATAAAAGGCAGACGTGACAATGATATACTCATGACAATGCAAAAATTTAATGTATTAAGCAGATGTACCTTTTCAATAAATGTTCATCAGGTTAAAGAAGTTTCCACTGAATGCTGTACATAAAACTATTTCCCCAACCTGAAATCATTGAGGGTACATAGAAAACAGTGCAAAATTCATTAAGTAACTGGGTCTAAGCTAACAAATTAATTAAATGTTGTGATATTACTTGGAACCAAGCCTATATAGAATTATTTAATGTCTAGATGTGCATTATCAACAAGTTGTTAAAAAACGTACTTTCCAATTTTTAAAACATCTAACAGCTTTAAACTGTTTTGCAGGGGAACCCATGAGAAATTTTATTCTGTACTGATTTATGATAAATGGCATACCTGAACCAACTTCTGTAAACCATGAGGAAGAGGAGTTCAGGTTTATTGTCTGAAACTGGACCACCTGGCTGGGTTCACTGCCTTTGCTGATGGCAACACAGACCATTGGATATTCCTGCTCAGGTACCACAAGCATTTCAAACACTTTAAGAGGGTCTGGCAGTGGAAAGTCAAAATGCTGGAAGAAAAAAATAAGATTTTGTGAAGCTAAAGTCAGTAATACAACGTACATTTAAAACAGTTTGCTTAGTCATGCATGGATCCGAGCATTGTTGGCAAGGTAAGAATTTGTTGTCAAAAAACTAATTGCCTTCAACAATGTGATGGTGTGCTACTTTGTAGAACTACTGTAAGCTGTGCTGTGTAGGTAAAATGCATAAGTGTTGAGTAGCAAGTTTCAGGATTTTGACTGAGTGACGGTGAAGGAATGGCAAGATATTTCTAAATCAGGATGTGAGACTTGGAGAGGAACTTGTAAGTCGTGGTATTCGTAGGTGCCTACTCTCGTTTTTTCCAGTGCTATTGAAGTAGCCTTGGTGAGTTGGAGCAGTGCTTACTGGAGATGATACAAAACCATGGCAGTAGAGAGGGAGGAACTAGCTCAAGATGCTATTTGAGTCCCCTGAAAGTGGGTAGCTTTGTCCTGGATGGCATAACTATTCAAGTTATTGGAGCTGTACTCATCTACTGTATACAAGTGAAGATTATTTCACCATACATCTGACTTCTTTTTGATTAACAGGCTATAGAAAAAGTAAGGTGGTGAGAATTATCTTGAAGTCACAGCATTTGTGTGGCTCTGCATAGTTAAGATTCTGTTAATTTTTTTTGTGTGGGGATAGGACATATGAGTAACTTTGGACTTTGTTGATAGATGCCAATGTCACAGCTGTATTGGAATAGCATAGCTATAGACACAGTTAGTTCTACAGCAAGTTTTCAGCAACTATTGTGCAAGGCTATAATCAATGCGTACTGTACTTTTTCAATGTCACATGGAATTGAATAAAATTAGCTGAACATTAGCATCTAGTGATGAAGATCTCAAGAGAAGGTTAAAATGGATCACCTGCTGAAGTACTTCTGACTTAAAATTGTATATCAAATAGCAAAGGGAAAAGTTTCAAAATAAACAAGTAGTTGAACATTATCAACACACCAACATCCAAGATTTACAACTGGATATTTACATTACATTTAATCATGGTTATGTACTCTTAAGTATGAATACTGTGGATGCTGGAAACAAAGAAAAAATGCATCTGCAATGAAAAAGGTTAATATTTCCAAGTCTTTATCAACCTGAGACATTACTCTGGCACAGATGTTCAAGTCTCTAGATCATCTCTAGAGACCAAATGTACACCCTAAGATGTGTTTTAAGACCATGCATAAATCCCAATGTGCTGACATCTGTGGGAATTGCCTGGAAAGTCTGCTCCCTAGGGTCCTCTGCAAAAATCTTCAAGTTGTCCTAACAGTTCCAAGGTATTAACTTGGGTGATCACCGAGAAAATGTTAAGACAAATTAAAACCTGGTTTAAAATTCTCAATAACTACGGAACTGACCTCCTTAGATCGCTCACATTGATCCCTAAAATGACCATGCTAAGCAGACTACTCATACCGTTGTGCCATCTCACCCACTACCCTAGTCACATACCTTGCCCATCTGTCTATTCATACAATAATTCACTTAGTTGCTCACAACTAATATTCACTCCAGGCCTTAACATTTGCCATAATGCAACTAGCACAGGTAAAAAGGAATCATCTGGTCTTATGCTCATGCTACAGTGCTCTGATAGAGTTCTTCAAGGGACAATATGCTCAGCATTTCTGTAGAAGTCAGGCTGTGAAGACCTGGCAAGAAATGTGCAGTGACTCTGTGCAGAAAAGTTCAGAGTAGCAGCAATCAAGAAACATTGCTGCTCTAGGATCTAGGTCTCTGTTTCTCTCCAAAGAGCAGTTCAGTATTAATATAACAAAAATTAGATACGTAACAGGTAACTTAAACCAAGCACTGACCTTTATCAACATGAACTTTTGCATTGGCTCATACCACTGAAGTAAGACAATACCAGACTGCAGCGCCCCACAGAGGTATTTATGTCCAGTATATGGATTTCGCACTGCAGTTATCAAACAGAGATCAACAGTAACATATTAATAAGCTTTCAAAAACAAATTTATAAATGATATGAACTTGCTTTCAAATGCACTCATTAAATTTCATTTTCTTGTACCAGCCATGCAATATTCCTATATGCGGCAGTCTAATCTACTGGGCTTTTCAAGAGAAAGATATGTAGAAGTGTAGATTTGCATTACTTTTATGCTTCAAATTCCCAATTTTAGCTGCTTTGCTTTTTGGGGGGGTGGGGGGGGGGGGCATGTGAATATCAAATGAAAAAGGAAGAGCAGCAATTTTAAATGATTATTTTTGCACACTTCCCAGCAACCAGATCATAGCAGTATTGACTAAAACATATGATATACGATCATATGAACAATAATAGAGTCGCAGTCATATCCTTATGAAAACATTTTAAATACAACTTTGTATATTTAACAACTATGTTCCAAGCAAATGGTGAAAAAGAACAGAATTTTAAAAATTGAGAATTTTACACACCAATGCAGCATTTGTGGCAGCCTTTTGTTTCTGGAATTTTTGTTGTTAAAGCAAACCTCCTGGAAACAATATACAAGGTAAATTTCAGTTACCTTTCACATTCATTTTCTAATGACATTTGTGGGTTATGGCTCATGCTACAAATCAATATCGTGAATATGTCATGAGTTCAATGACGTGTCTAGTTCTCTGATTATGCCATCCATCAACTATTTTAACTGCTTTGCCTCATCTTCCAACTAAATATTTGCAGCCATTTTAATCTTCCCTCTTTTTTCAAAAGATGCTGTTCATTGGTATAATCTTCATCAAACTTAAGATCTTAATCCAAAGATCTGATAAAGGATCTGCTCTCCTGAAATAGTAAAATTTTGCAAGGATGCTGTCTTAAGTGCTTCATTTTGCATATATTCTCAGACATTAGTTTGGACATCACGTATCAGTGCCGGTATTCATATATGCTCTACCTGGAGTTACTTAGAAGAGAACTGCACCAAAAAAAAATATGGAATGAGGAAATGGAATAATGAAAACATATTTTACACTGCTTCACACAAATAGTACAAATGTATTTGCTTACCTGGGTATTATCTTGTCAGGGAAACGATGTGTTTGAATATGGGATGCCAGGCCTGGTTTTCTGGCCTGTTCAAATAAGGCAACCAGATTGTGTGAATAAAGCTGAAAGGTTTTACCTGCAAATGTAAAGAAATATTAAGTCAGAAAATGGACAACTGAAACCTATTCACAACACACTGTTTTGAACATGGACAACGATTTGCTGATAGGATGCAGTTAGTTTGGCCTATCATTATTCTCAACTACATCCCAACATAAGGCATTACCCAAAATAAGCTTCAATTTTGGATTTTCCAAAATCATATCTGATGTATGACAAGAACGTGTCCCTTCCAAAACTTATCACAGCTAGATGATCCAAATTCTTTGCATTCATTCTCATATGCATTTTGGCTGGTGCTCTAAATTGAGCCTATTACTTCAATTTTTCTGCCTGCCATTCCAATTCAATTCTTTTATTCGTTTGCACTTCCTTTCCTTGAAACCCTCACCAGGTACTCCACAAAATTGAAATTACATGTCCCCAAAATGCAATTTTCCATTTGTCCAATTATTCTCTTTGTAACATGTTCCACATTCTTACCACTGTCTGGATAAAGAGGTTTCTCTTAAATATCAGAGATCTCTATCAGATTATTCTCGGAAAGAGAAGACACAAGATCAAAGAGTTAGCTTGTTCAACTATTTCCAGATAAGCACAACTCCAGTTCTGGCATCATTTCAAGTGCCTTTAGGGCAGAGGAATATAGTAGTCGGAATAGGCTTTTAACCCCTTAAGCCTGATCTGCTATTTCTAAGTCTTGGCTGATTACTTACCTTGTTAGCAGCTCCTGTTGGGATCTGAAAGGAAGGGTAGGACAGAGAAATTAAAGTATTGGGAGGAGGACAGGGCAGGAGGGGAAAGTGGGGTTGGCGGGGGAGGGGGGGGGGAGGAAGGAGAGAGAGGTGGGGAGAATAGTGCAGAGAGGAAGGTGGAAGTAATAGGCTTAGTTTAGAGCACCAGCCAAAATACAAATAGAACTGGACACATGCAATTTGGATTGTGGGGCCATGGTAACACCTAATACAGGATGTTTTCATTACATCACTTTCCCATACTTTCCTCATATCTCTACACAATTTTAACACAGGATGGAGATCAGTACTGTGCACAATATGTTAGCATAGTCTGACCAAGGTCCTATATAAATTTAACACAAACTTCTCAGCTTTCCAATTCTATCATTCCAGAAGTGAGTACCAATGCTTACTTTTATGAAAAAAAGAAAATGGCAGAATTAATCAGTGTTACTACTTTTAGTGATTGGTATATCTGAACTTCTGGATCACATTTGTTCCCCTATTCAATGTAAACAATTATTCATACACTATGTTACCTTATTCTTCATTCCAAAAAAAAAAAACTACCTCATATTTATACATATATACATCTATTCTGCAAATGTACAATATACAGGCTGGTGCTGATGGCATTTATCTTCATTATTAACAATACCACTCTCACCTCCAAATTCCTCAGCATCCAAACTGAGCTTGGAACTCTATATGCTCTCTATCATAAAGCTTGTTTATTTCTACCTTTAACATTGCATGCACCATCTCTCTATCAGCACATTTGTCCTGAAATCTTTGGTTATGTCTTACTTGCTTTTAGACTCAGTTATTTCAATCTTCTCCATCTCCAGTCTCTCATTCAAAAATCTGCTTGTTGCATTACATTCCAAATTACTTTGGCTCACCAAGCACCCACTTATCCGGTGATCTGCACTAATACCCAATTTCACATGTTGCCAATTTAAATTCTTTCACATTTCCAACCTCACCCAATACAACTCTTCCTACCACCCCTTCACAGCATTAGCACCCACAGCCACAGCAATCAGTCTTAGGGCTCTGAAATTTCCTTGTTAAACTCCACTGCATCTCAATTTTTCTTTCCTTTCTGAAAGTCACCCTGAAACTTTCCTATCTTTCCAATATCTCCTTCACCTCACCACCAAATGTTATCAGATGATGTGCATTAGAAACAAAACCAAAATGCAATTTATGATTTAGAATTGTCTTTTTTGATTTCAGATACCAACATTAAAATTAGTTGGTATTTAGTAGCCTTTTATGCAGAAACTAATCTAATTAGAAACTCAATAAACATGAGAAAATAATAATTTGAAAATTCTAAAACTTAAGCTTTTTGAAAACCGATGTATGTTATGAAAAAAATATATTACATTTAACAGATTTGTTTTTAGGTAAAAAATAACAACACTGTTAGCTGGGTTCTTCCATAATGAAAATCACTGTTTTCGAGCCCAGAGATATTTTGCTTCAATTGGAATTACTTATGCATGATATATTGTGTGGAACAATTGCATATTAAGACAAATCATAACTTTACATCTGTGGAGACTCTGATGCAAAAGAATAAGTACAGATGGTTCAGAATAGCTTGATCATACTCCGTGCAAAATAAATGAAATAACTTATAATCAATATGGAGCATACCTTTAAGTGACAATTCTAAAAATAACAGTGAAGCAAGAAACCAAAAGAGTATTGCTTACTCTTAGCTCCTGTGTTATACTGAATAAATCTAAGTTGTCAGCAGTGTTTAACTACAGTAAAAAGTAAATAAGGTAATCAATTGAAAAAAAACTTAAGGATAACTAAAGAGTCTGTACTGTTACTGCCCGAAACTCTGATCGGACACTATCTTTAATATTCTGTAGTGTTCACTAGTCACTCAAAAATCATCAGCTCCTTGAGAAAGTAGTGAAGTAAACAGCTAGAATAATTAAGCTTAACAAGATTTTTGTGGCAATGCTATTAAATGGGGCTTGGCTTCTAGTGGAGGACAAGCTTGGATAACTTAGCTGACATTTTTAAGACTGTGAAGATCATCAACAATTTGATCCAAGTAAATTGTTCACTATGTCAAGGAGTTGACATTTATCAAAGAAAACTTTAGTCATAGACTAGGTTAAGAGAAATGGGCACAGCACTGGGCATTAATGTGTTTGAGAAACTATCAGACACTTCCAAAAGGACCAAGAAAGTGCAGATGGATTTGATCTGCAAGAAAAGTATTATCCATATTTAAGGAAAAACTAGCATTGAGGGTAACATTTCTGACCATAATGACCTAAGGAGGTGCAATCTCACCATGAGCTTTTGGCTAAATTCAGTTTAAAACATTCTGGAGTATGAAGCTGACATCATTAATGGTAATATAAAACTATTAAAAACTCAACTGGCTCACTAATGCTCTTTTTGGAATCTGATCTTATTATGTAATCTGGTTTATATGCAATTTAAGATCCACACTAGTATGGTTGACTTGTGACTGCTCTCCGAAAGAGCCTTGTTATTATCAAATCATAATAAAAAGTAATTATGCCAGCCAAGATGTGGGTTTTATTCACAAAAAAAAAAGCACACAGCCAGTTAATTAAACAGCTGCCTGGCATCAGCCACTGTTCTAGACTCCTCCATCACCATTCCCACACCTATAGGACAAGACACAAAGTGGTACACAAAATCCTCAACATTGGCACAGGGGTCATATAGGCCATTTGTGACACCCGCCCACTCACAAATTATTACTGCTACGGCAAATTCAAAGGAACCATGAGGATACCAAAAGCATACATAAGTTTAATTACTGATCGGTTTAGCAGCACTAAGCTGGCCAAGTTCTAAACCAAAGCAAGACCAGGTTTTATTATTTGCTAATGGGATCCAAACAAATGAACTGTTTTGTCAAGCTTCTTGTATTGGAGTTGTACTCATATAAGCAAGTGAAATGTTCCACCTCACTCCTGACTTCCATAAACAATAGTGCTGTGAAAGCAGGTGAGCTGTTCACTGCAAAATATGCAATAACTTATGGGCGATGCAGACTGGGCTAGCATTTATCATCCATCCCTAGTTTTCCTCAAGTAGGAAGTGGTGAGCTGCCTTCTTGAATCACTCCCATCTGTTTGTAGGCACACCCACATTGCAGTCAGGGAAGGAGTTCCAGGGTCTTGACCCAATGGCAAAGAATGATTTCAAAGTCACGTAGCTGAGTGGCTTGGAGGAGAATTTGCAAGAGGTAATGTTCCCATGTATTGCTGCTTTTGCCCTTCCTATATTTAGCATGATTGTGGTTTTGAAGACAAATCTACACAGCCACAGGACATTGCTGCAAGGATTTCCCAAGGCACTAGGAAAAACACAATCATTTCTAGCTCTTTCAAATGACTTTTAACCTCAATGCAAGATTAGAAATGGGGATATTTTCTGAATGTTCAGTTAAATTCACAACTTTTCAGGTAATGAAGCAGTCTATGACCCCTGTAGTCAACCCTGAAAAAAGACCTGAGTTGCCAAGCGCAGGTAACACTGCACCCACATAGGCCAGGCAAAATCCATCTCTAATAATAAGACAGCAGAAAAACCTCTCCATAACAAGGTATGGCATTATCATTATTAAATTCCCCCAGCATCAATATCCTTTGGGGATGGAGGCAAATGTTGGGCAAGGAGAAGGGTTTGGAAGTTACTACTGGACTAAGCTGTCGAAATAAATATTGCATCTATGAAAGCAGCTCAAGGGCTGCCTTTGCTGCAGTAAACCACAGCTCTTACCATCATCTACAAGGAGCAAGTCAGGACTGAGATGGAATATTTCATTTGCCTGGATGAATGAAACTCCAACAATGCAAGAAGTTCAACAAAGCAGCTGATCTGTTTGGATTAAACACACAGAGGGTGGTGTGTATATGGAATGAGTTGCCAAAGAGAGTTGTGGAGGCTGGTATAATTACAACATTTAAAAAGGTTTAGAGGGATATGTGCTAGGTGCTGGCAAATGGGACTAGATTAATTTAAGATATCTGGTCGGCATGGATGAGTTGAACCGAAGGGTCTGTTTCTGTGCTGTATATCTCTATGACTCTATGTTCTCCAACACCAGCATTTGTGGCTACAGAGTGTTTCATGTATAAGATGCACTTCAGTAGCTTGCCAAAGCTCTGTAACAACATCAACTAAACTTGTTAGCCATAATACTTAAGACAGGGAAGGGCAATGAATTTGTGGGACCATCACTATTGTGAAGATCCCCTCCAATGCTCATGCTATTCTGACATGGAAATATATTATTCCTTTATTGTTGTTGAATCAGAAACCTGAAACTCCATATCTACTCCAATGTTATGGAGTACCTTCACTACACTGCTTAGTTATTCAAGGTGAAAGTTCACTCCAGGATAAAAAGGCCAAGTGAAAAATGTTGGCATTATGAACAAACCCAATACCTCAAACAAATAAAAAAAAATATTCAAACAAACTGCAAACCAAACATAGAATCCCTACAGTGTGGAAACAGGCTATTTGGCCCAACAATTCCACACCAACTGTGAAGAGCATCCCACGAGATTGATCTCACCACTGCATAGTAAGGAAACCTTGAAGATAATCTTATTAATACTAGAAAACTGGCATGTGCAAAGGAAATGATAATTAAAGAACTGTATCTGCAATTCACAAGTTAAATCTTTTAGAATGAAACTATTAGCTGCTAAAAATTTTCAGATAGGAGGAATAGGGCTAATATCCATTAGAATAAAGTTCAGCAATATAATAGGCATGTAATAACTAAACACACTGACGGTAGCTTAACTTAAATCAAGCCATTTCAGGATGTAAATTTTAAAGAGTTTAAGAGGCACTAACTCTGGAAAAAGACATTGTGTTAAGCTTTTCACAACAAAAATAGATGGTTATAAAATCCTGCAGGCAATTAACATACATAAATGGTAGAGAACTGTAATGGCATTTTTAACCCAGCCTTGTAGAAGGAATCAAATTTTACTGAAACCTAATCCAGGGGAGTGAAAGATATAAACAAAGCCAAAAGGAATTCAGTGAGGTTGTTGATTTACCTGGGTGGGAGGATATGAGCATATCCTCTAAGAAATTATTTTTGAGATCTAGGTTTGGTACTTTGCAAAAATGGATCTCCTTTGGGAAGAGCACAAAGTCATAAACTTGCACTTCAACATTCTACTTAGATGTCTAAGACCATAAGGTCTAGGAGGAGAAACAGGTCAGTCATTCAGCTCATTAAATACACTCCAAATTCTTCCTCAGGCTTCCTCTGCCAATCTGACAACCCTAATCCACAGGAAGATTAAAGCCACCCATAAAAGTGTTAGAACCTCTGGTCAAAACAAACATACTATATAAACCAAGGGTGAAAATATTTAAATTGTGCTTACCTTCTGCTCGCAGTGACCAGGTCAATTTGGACATGAAACGAAGTGATTATGGGAAAAGGAGAACACAAGAGGGTTGATTAATTTTTCAGGAATTTAAAAAGCATCTATTATGAACAGTAAAGAATAGGAGAGGACAGTTCAATGGTTATTTCAGTTTAAAATCTAATTTCAGTGCAAATGACAAAGCACATTTTAATTGATCGTAAAGACAATATAAACTGTTCATTTTCTAAAATTATCAAGTTAAAACTTTCATCATCCTATACTATTTAATATGAGGGGTGACCTTATAAACTTATAAAATCATGAGGGGCATGGATAGGATAAATACACAAAAGTCTTTTCGTGGGGTGGGGGAGCCCAGAACTAGAGGGTATAGTTTTAGGGTGACAGGGGAAAGATATAAAAGGGACCTAAAGGGCAACTTTCTCACAGAGCGTGGTACGTGTATGGAATGAGCTGTCAGAGGAAGTGGTGGACGTTTTTAAAAGGCGTCTGGATTGGTATTTGAATAGGAAGGGTTTAGAGGGAAACAGGCCAAGTACTGGCAAATGCGACCAGATTAGTTGGAATGTCTGGTTGGCATGGACAAGTTGAACCAAATGATCTGTTTCTACGCTGTACATTTCTATGACTCTATGACAAACATCTACAAAAGACAAAATTCAAAAGGATATTTCACATTAGAATACCATAGTATATACATTAAAGCATATTTATATGATGCACCTGAAAAAAAACTGTCAAATATTGATTGGAACCATATTATAATTTATTCTAATTCATCCAAACTATAGTTGCCCATGGTTCTACATCAATAATGTACTTATTTATGAGTCTTATTCAAGGACTGATAATTAGGCAGTCTTCAAAAGTCAAGCTTATTAGTATTCTCAATTGGTAACTAATTAAGATGATGTAGGTTTGATCCATGGAATATGTGGAATTAACTAACATCACCTGCTAAAGCAGTAGAAAGAATACATGGACTTCAGAGTTGACTTTAAGAGCAGCAGTGGTTTGCTTTTGAAAACAGGTGGAAGAAACAATAGTTCTGACTTCTGTCCAGTGACTCAGGGCAGAAAATGAAGTTTTGACATGAATGATTCACATTAGGAGTCCAGGATTTGTTGCAAAATTATCAATAATTTATTTTCAATAACGATCCTTATTCTTTGTGTTTAAACAGTGTACTTCATCTCGGGAGTACGGTTCAAAGGGAGAAATAGACTTTCAACATCTGAATTAAATGACCACCCTTGATGAATTTTGATTCTATACAAGCTTAAACATGCACACTTTCCAAAAGACATCAATGGATAGCCATCAGCTCAGTTATTTTCCCCTCAATTACTCCAGGGAGTAAACATTTATTGCTGCCATGAACTAGCTATAAAGAATGTAAGTGTTAGTTGTTATACCAAGCGTATTAGCACTCACTACTCTTCTGCCAGAGAGCAATTTAGAATCCCTAGTTACCCAGAAGGCAGACAAGAGTTGCACTGAGTTATATATAGTTACATGTAGGTTAGTCCAGGATGGAATGGCAGTTACGTTCCCTAAAAGAACACTAATGAACTGGATGGATTTTTCTGACCATTGATAGAAGTTTCATGTTTACTGTTAGACTCTTAATTTCATACTTTTTTTACTAAATTCAAATTCCATTATGGTGGGATTCGAAACCAGGTCTCCAGAACATTATCTGGTTTCTGGATTAATAATCTAGTAATATTACTAGTTAGCCATCACTTCTCCACAGTAACCACACTACTGAGTAATTTAGATTACTTCAACATATAAAATTCCCCCCGGTACTTGAGAACTGCAAACAGTCCATAAGGAGCTACTTTACAGCCACCAACGAAAAAACAATTGGGCTGAAACTAGAACACAAAAGAAATTACAGGAATAAGGCCAGAAGTAAGTCAGACCTCCCTGAAGGCATCCAAAGATTTATGCATACTAAATCTATAGATTCAAATATGAATTTTCCAAATGTATTTTTTTTTTAGAACTAGCTAGATGCTTTACACTGCTGGATTTCTTTAATACTAAAACAGTCTGTTTCCTTTCATTAGGTTATCCCTCTATTTGGTTTCTTGAATGCCCAGTTCATCCTCATCTTAGAGTAACGATTGTACTTTGTTCAGTACTGTCATACCTTATTTACATTTCTATTTCACAAATTACTGCATATGGTTCTCGAGTGTATCTAAACTTTCTCTTTTGCAAAATTCACTCCTGCTGTTTTTCACTTCTAATGTCAGAGCAACATCAGCTATATTGTAATTTTAAAATTCTATTATATTGCAACATAGAAAGATTCAAACTCAAAATTCATCGCAGCAATTAAAATCAATTTTCAATTTGTCCATGTTCCCATGAAAACTAGAATATGGCTATTACACCTATTGACCTGCAATAAAATGAAGTAAATTTACAAAAGCAAAGTTCAACATATTAAGACTTGACTAAATGGATACATACCTGATAAAGACATTAGAATATTATTGATAATGTACAGCCAGGTACATCGCCTAGGAAAAAGCTGGGAAAATATATTTGATTTAAACATCCATTAGAAATATTAAAAAGTTAAGTGAAAGTCATTCAAATAAATTTGAAGAAAAGATTTGCACAGTTGTTACTCCACTTGTCAAAACAGAATCCTAGAATTCAGTGTTATACTTCTGACAATGCTGTAATTCCAAGAAAGATATAATCTCTGTTCAAAATGCTTACTTGTTCCATTGAAGCTTCATGCAGCTCATTCAGATTTAACGTATAAATACCGTCTTCAGTTCCAAAGATTAAATATTGGTCTAATTTAAAAGAAAAACAAAGCCAAAGTTAATATTTCATTAGAAGAAATACTGCATAACTTTTTTTGTAAATAGTTTCAGTTAAAAGCAATTTTTGTTTAAGTAGCATTACCCTTTGTGTCAGGGTGTATCCAAGATGTAGCACAACTGATCTTCAAAGGACATCCATCAAATACTTTTGTAAAGCAGGCACCCATCTATAGGAAAGTTTTAACATTCAAAAATTTAGTTGTTAGTTTTGGAAAACAACCGAACACTTTCCAAGAAAACATTTGAGAATCAACTTGTCCCTATTTGAAAAATAACCTATGGGACAGAAGTGTTGTTCAGCATTTAAGGTGGGTTCTAGATTGAGAGTACTTAAAATATTAGTTGCTGTAAAAGAAAATATAGACACATTATACCGCTTCAACTCAATAAAATAGGTGATAGCTATTCTCTGGTTCAATTCTTTGGGGCAATGCATTGACCAGTCAATCTGCCTCGTTTAAAATTGTGGTAGTTAACAGTTATCATTAACTGGTGCACTCTCCATGGGCTGCTGCAGAAATCACTTAATGAAGCACAATTGTTCACCTTGGAAATTCTGTGGTCATGGATTTTGTGGGTCCTTGCGTGGTTGATAAGCCTGATCGTCAAGCTACATCTCAGACCACACTAGTCAGATGTTTCCAGGGGGTGGAATTGATCCTTGGCTTCAAGATTGCTGGCACTCCTTTCTCCAGTTTAATTTTCTGTATTTGGTCTTGCTGACTGATGTTCTCAAAGATTTGCCTATCTTCATACAGGAGGTTCCTCCAAGTCAGTTTCTTTAGAATGAGTGTCTCCCATGCGTTGACATCCACGTTACATTTCTTGAGATAAGCCTTGAGGGTGTTTTTGGAAACTTTTTTTTTTGTCTTTCTTTCATTTAAATGCCTTCCTTGAGCTGGGCAAAAATGATTTGCTTTGGCAGTCAGAACTCAGACACCCAAAGCATATGGCTAGCCCAGCAAAGTTGATTCTGGATGATCGAGGCCTCTACACTGGTTCTATTGGCTTTCAAGGATTATATTAGTATGTCTGTCCTCCCAACTGATGTGGAGGGCCCATCTCATACTGCATTGATGATACTTTAATGGTACTGAGGTGGTGTGAGAAGACATTTTATCTTCATGGCAATGCGCCCATCAACCACAGTCCATTTGCCAAATGATCAGCACTATTTTCTCACATGTTGTTTTCCCTACCGCTTTGGCATTTTTGTGAACTGTCCTGCCGAGTGCAAATGAAAGCTTCAACAAAATTTATCTTTCTTCAGCAATACTCAAGTTCTGTACTAGCAAATAACTATAGTTATTAGTGATGGTCATTTGTATCATCTGGCACAAATTCAAACTCAGAATTTAAATTCAAGTAACTGCTATCATCAAGGATGGTAATGTTAAAGAGTGGGAGCAAAGAAAAACAAGATGTACTAGACCTTAGAAAAAAAATTGCATCCTTGTCTTGCCATTGTTATGGGTGAACTCAAACAGGTATTATTACTGCTTGTTGTCAGGTACCTCTTTTCATGTGGGATGACAAAGATGTTTATATAGAGTTCAGGTGGTTCCTATTCAGCCTACAGTTATAAAGATTTTTTGTTCATTTGTGAAAAGTTGTCATTGTGTGAGATAGTGGAAGGTGCATGTATTCACTTGAATCCTCCTTCCAGACAGAAGTGGAGACAACTGGAAGAAATTAAATGGTGAAGTATGGTAGCACACAGTCAATTCATTGTAGTTCCTAGCTTGAAATCCAGCTAAACCAATGAGTGCAAGGGTCCTTTTCTTACAAAATGAGTTTGCACAATTACAACTCAAACTGTAGTGTCCTTGGACCACAGCAAAAGTAACACTTTTTTTTAGTATTAAGGGGTAAACCGAGTCAAAGAGGTTATATGAATGCACAGGAAAAGAAAAATGAACATTAATAAAAGTTAGGGCCTATCTTTGATGAAAACACTTTACTTTGCAGAATGTTTGTTAGATATTGCAATACCCAATGAAGTACTTGACTATTGTTACATACAGGAGAAAGTGAGGGCTGCAGATGCTGGAGATCAGAGCTGAAAATGTGTTGCTGCTTTTCCTGCTGCGCTTTTCCAGCAACACATTTTCAGCTATTGTTACATACATACAAATAAAGAGGGGTTTTACATCAACATACATTATCACATAGAATATCGGCAATATTATTATTCATCAATTTATATAACTAGCTTAATAACTCCAATAAAGTATTAATTTATCCTCAAGTTGTCACACTTCAGAGTATTAAGAGAATTACACATTAAGAAATTGACTTACATGGACCTTTGGAGTCGGAGGAAGGCCATTGATTGTTGGCTTCTAAAAAAATGTCAATTTTGAACATCATTAAGAAGTTAAATTCAGTCATTTCAGTAAAGTATATAATTTAGTAGCATCATGACAAACATTGCACACAATAATCACTTGGCTCCAACACCTGTTATCCATAAAAGCTGCCATTTAATGTATGAAAAGTTAAATAGAGATTCAAAGTCATCTAACCCCCAGTTTGTCAGGCGAGGGAAAATACAACAACAAAAGGTAATATGTACACTCTGGTGCCCATTTCAATCTGATCCAGAGTAAAATTAATTTAATACAACTTTATATGTAAGATATAGAAATCTTATCTACATGATACTATGTTTCAACTAGCTTGAAATTCATAACGACTTTTTTTAGAAAAAGAAAACATCCATAAACAAAAAATCATCTGTGGAACCTAAGATACATTTCTAATGTGAATTTTCAGTAAGAAAGGCTCTTGCAAAAATGCTGGGAAGACCCAAACCTGAAGCCTTGGTACTGAAACTAACCTCTATGCTATTTAGGGTAATAGGCAATTTTGCGGTAGAACAGAGGAGTACCTAAAATTGTACAGCCTTGTCTCCTGGAGGCAGTTTCCTCACTTATTAGATTTGGCAAGTTAGCTGCCTCAAACCTGAGTGTACACATAAAACCTTGAATATGCAAGTCTGCATCTCACTGATACAGTCCTAGGATATCTCTTGGGGAGGTCAGGTGCCCTTAAGGAAAGTTAAATGTCAGCAAGACTGCACATAAAAGTACATAAACTCATTGGAATGTCACGCAAGTCATCATGAAATTTAGCTCTGTTGAGCTTTAAGGTTAAAATAAAACAGAGTTTGTAAAAATACATTGATATAAGCCTGCAAGCTATTAGAGAACTCGTATTGCATGATTGATCAAAGTGTGGTATTTGTTAAATGAATAGCTTGATTAACAATTTCAGGTGGTTACAGAATAGAAATGTTGCTTTCACAAGGGAAGGAATGATGTACTGAAGTGAATGTATGCAATTTAAGAGATTAGTTCAAGGGATTTTGATGTGCTGGATACTTTTTTTTTGTAAGTCATTAAGAGTTTCCTTAAAAACAAAAATAAGCACAACTTTATTTTATGCCAGAATAGCTCCCGAGATCGTCCATTGGTAAACAGCAGGTAAGTTGGTGTGGAATGGGTAAGGGGAAAGGGGTAGTATAGGTTGGCATGGATGGAATATAAAAGTGAGAGAGGGGACTGCAGGGCTGTTTTCAGCTTTAAATCATTTGAAACAAAAATAACCAAACAGTGCCAGTGCAAAGGCAGCTCTTCTGCACAACCCACCCCAGTAACTTACACGCTCCACACCCATTCCAGGGCCACTCAGTTTGACTGCATGTCACCTTTTCCATGATGAGGAGGTGTCAGTGTTGGACTGGTTGGACAAAGTTAAAAATCATAACACCGGATTATAGTCCAACAGGTTTATTTGGATAGCAACGCTCTGAAAGCTAGTACTTCCAAATAAACCTGCTGGACTATAACCTGGTGTTGAGAGATTTCTAACTTTTCCAAGGTTAGATTTGCAGAATGAGGAACATCCCAGCTCTGAGACCCTATCTGAGGAGCAAAATTCCAGGTCCAAATCTTAGTAACAATTCAAGAAATACAATCAAATGATTTGAAAATTACAAATGACATACGGGAAATTCTCTCTTTTCTTTTCTTCGAGGTAGTGCTGGAGGATGCTCAGAAGTTTCACTAGGTAAGCTTGAAAGGCCCCCAACAACACCTGAAAATATGCAAAACAACCATTCTAAAGACAAATGAAAAGTAAATTTATGCATAACCAGCTCCACACATGAAAGCAAAATGCTGCCACTACATAACACTCCTTCATCACCTACATAAGCAATTCTTGTATAGTCATTAATATCTCTACACAATCATGACAATAGAAAATTAACAACAGCTTAGAAATGTTAAACCATATGCATGTATTAGCAAAAACGATCTCTTTGTTAAGGCGTTTTAATCAAAATTCATTTTTCTGGTGAGACAGGCAAAGTGGTGTGTCTAAAAATTAGAAAATTTATATTTTAAAGTGATACCACTTCTAAATATATTCAAAAGAAATTCAGTGATGCAGAGAATGTAAGTGTTTAAAATAAGAAACTGCTTTAGTCTATTTTAAAGTGGGTTATTTGTGACAGATGACAATTCCAGTAAATTAAAAACCATTGCTACACAGAAAATTGCAAACTTCTGAAAATATTATCTGTGCTAACTTGAAGGTGCCCAAAAGGCAACCAATGGCAAGTCCTGAAAATTCAGACGTTAAAGCATGAAAAACTTAGTCTCCTCAGCATCTTTTCCAATTCTTATTCAGTGATTTTCTAGTGTTAATGCTATGGGCTTGAAGGTTGGGGGGAGAAAAAGTTTTTTGTTTAAGCATTGTTGGATAATGTGTGAACAGATCGTTAGCTGGTATCTGCAATGTAACCAACTGCCTGTAATTAAAGAATCAAAAATTAATTTAAATTTCATTTGTATCCCGCAAAACTCCGGGACGAGTTCTGAATTTGACAGGACTTAACTTCATTTCTTATGAGACAAAATATTTTTTCCTGGGAAAAAAAGCCATGAACTGTCCCCCCATCTGACAACTGGCCAGACTCACCTTCACTTTGAACAACTTTTAACACCTCTCACTTTCTTCAAATGAAAGGTGTGGCTATGGATACCTGCATTGACCCCAGTTATGCGTGTCTCTTTGTGGGGTATGTGGGACATTCCTTGTTCCAGTCCTACATGGGCCCCCACCCAGAACTTTTTCTCTGGTACACGGATGACATCCAGGACTGGAAAAGCTTATCCATTTTGCTTCCAATTTCTACTCTTCTCTCACCTCCACTTGGTCAATCTGAGTCCTCCTTTCTGAGGACAGGCTGGCCACCAACATCCACTACAAACCAACCAGTTTCCACAGTTATCTTGATGATACATCTTCACATCTTGCTTACTGTAAAGACTCTGTTCCATTCTCCTAGTTTCTCAGTCGCTGTTGCATTTCTTCTGATGATGCCAGCTTCTACAAAAGGGGAGTCCAAAGTGTCCAGCTTCTTCCTCAACCAAGGATTCCCCATCACTGTGGTTGATAGGCCCCTCAGCTGTGTCCTGAACCATCTCCCCACACTTCAGCTCTCACTGCCCTCTCCTCTCCCACAACAATAGAGGCTCTCCGGTCCTCATTTACCATCCCACAAGCATCCACATCCAAAAGGATCATTGGCCATCATTTCCACCACCTCCAGCAGGATGCCACCACCAAACACACATTCCTCTCCTCTCTAGTCAGCCTTCCGAAGGGACCATTCTCTCTGGGACACCTTGGTCCACTCCCAACACCTTCCACATTCCCAGAGCACCTTCCCACGCATTCACAGAAGGTGCAACACCTGCCCGTTTACACATTCCTCCCTCCTCACCATCCAATGATCTGGACACACTGTCCAGGTGAAGCACTGATTTATCTGCACATCATTCAGTTTAGTCTACCATATTTGCTACTCTACACTGGGAAGACGAAACACAGACTGTGAGACCACTGAGCTTCCCAGTGCCTGCAATTTCAAAAACCACCATGATCCCTGGTCAATATTTCTGTCTCAGGCTTGCCTTGGTGCTCCAGTGAAGCTCACCACAACCTGCAAGAACAGCATCTCATTTTCCATCTCATTGGGGATACTGCAGCCTTCAGGACTCAATATAGAGTCCAATAAACGTTAGGGCCTGAGCACTTCTCCTATGTCCATTTACCTTCTCATTTTCTGCCCAAATGTTTGTCTCTAGCTTTCTGGGCCCCATCTCTACCCATTGTTACTCCTACCCCCACCCCATTTTCAGCATATATACCAATCTTTTCCTAGCTATCAGTTCTCTATCTGTTCTGAAAAAGGGTCACTAGACCAAAACTGTTAACTCTGCTTTCTCTTCACTGATGCTGCCAGACCTGTTGAGTTTTTTCCAGCAGTGTCTAATGTGTTTCTATTTCCAGCATCCACAGTTCTTCAGTTTTTTAAAAATTAATTTTTGATTAGTCAATGTTAAGTATGACTTCTCAATATGATGCATCGTTTTCTGTTAAGTGTAACTGGTCAACCTTAGAGGTATTGGCTGAGAGTAATCTATAAAAATGCTTTTCAAAAGGGATGATTCTTTTGCTCACTCCTATACAAATGCCAACATTTATATTTTCATTGTAAAATACTTAACACTATATTCGAGACAAACATTTTCATGGGGGGGCGGGAGAGAGAAGAAGGGTGGTGGTGCCTCATTTAGATTATGCGAGGTGGATGGGTTGACCAAGGACATGACCCACCATTACAGTCTTGCATTCCAAAGAAGTTGTATTATTGGACAATCTCACCACAGCATGGGAAATTTGATGTCACAATGATTGAAAAGTAAATTTTGGAACTTAAATCTGTCAGACCTGTTGTTATGAGATATTATAATTCAAAACTAATTTTGATATTCCTACTGTGTGCACTTCAATAAATTAGATAGTTTTCATAGCTATTCTAATGCAGAAGTGTTAGTTTATTCTTAACTTCAAGGCATCTAAGTTGTACTAGTTATTCCTACAAAGAGCAATGTGCATGTGCAAATATTTCCTCTTTGACATATCAAGTAGAAATCAATCATGCTGGGGTCTGTTGGATAAGAGAGTTATTAGGTCCTAGCTATTGCAAAATCCTTAACAGACTTTCAATTTTATTAGAGATTGACATTTGAATGGGAGAGACATCAATAGTCTAATTACAATGCACTGTTCCCTGTATTTACTTTATTTAACGTATTCACAGGCCTACATATTTGTGGTTTACCCTCACATTGCTTCTTCAGGGATATGTTGCATATCAATATAGGAAAACTAGCATCGCAAGATTTGCCACATAGCAATAGATTCTTAAGTCCACACAGGGGACACATCCTAAGAATCTGCTTATCCAAATGATATATAGATTCAATGCCACCAAAATACCATCAGCAAGAACAGCATAATCAGGTAAGTTAAGTTCCATGTCTGGAACAGGGAACAACAAGAAATATTTAACCTAGTCTGTACAGCTTTGGTGATGAAGGATAGAGAGATACATTATGTTAACAGTACAGTGAGCCACTACTCAATATTTAATTTCATTACCTAAGTCATTAGCTCGGATATCAAGTAATCCAGGGCTACTAATGCTACTGGGAAGGGATGTTTCAAGAATCTCCGATTGATACAGTGATGTTGGAGTACTCTGTCTTCTTGGCACAGATGATGGCCCATTTTCTGTGCAAGGTTGCCTCTTGACTGTTTGTGATCTCTCTTCATCTGGAAGATCAGAAGCACTCTGTACCCGTGGCTGAAACAGGAGAAACTGGTTTCAATAATATGAATTAGGAACCTTTAAGTTCATTTTCTTACTCCAATGTATTTCCAACAGGAATAAGGCAATTTTGACAACAGTTGATCAAGAATGTTAAGAAAAGTAATTTAATTTGAATTAACAGGCAGAGCTTTCAATTTCTGCATGGGCATAAAACTGGCATATCAAATGGGATACAAATTGAAAATCAGTGAAAAAGGAAACTTGATGCAGTATATAATAGGCAGCCAATTCCATTCTGTCTGTTTTATGCTCGAAAAGTTGACAGTTCTGCCCAAATCTTTTCAACAAGCTTGAAGATTATTGAAAAATAAACCCTTGGAACTACAACTACAGGCAATTAAACCTAATCAAGTCTCTATAATGTTTGTACGTGTGAATGGCGAAGGTTAAACTTTAAGATATCTTTAAAACCAATTGTCTTTAATTGCTTAATTAGGTAGAGGGAGGTATAAATTGCTAACAGTTATTGCACTGTAACAAAGACAGTGAAATCTTAAAGGAATCATTCAAATTTAAAACACATTAAATGTCTTTCTAACAAAGAAAAAGCTGGTATGCCTTTACTCTGCATTCCTGATCTCTTTAATTTCACCACTGTGCTTTCAATAGTCCTCTCAACTTAACATTCCTTTTTGATTTAACTTACTTATCCTGTATGGTCCTAAATGAACAGGGACATTTTTAATGTAAGAGTGCCTCACCCTTTTCCTTTGTAGGAAAATGTCTGCTCTATATCCCACCTTCTCCTGAACTAGCTCCCCCAACTCTGACATTTAATTTCTAGCATCTGTTTTCATCCACGTCTAAAAATCACACCTCAACTTAAAACTCATCTTCCATTAGACTCTCAAGAGTTGCTGTGACAGAGAGCTCCTTTCATTTTAGGATGATGAATACTCTGGGTTGAGGTGCAGAGGGTGACAAGAGAGAAAAGAAAAGAAATGCACATCTGCCAAAAGTAGTTTCCTGTTTTGTGAAGCCAAGAAAAACTTGCATTTGCACTTCTCACAGTTCATTGTAATATTTCAAAGACTGCATAATTATCTAACTCAAATAAGAATCCTGGTTTCAATCCACTACATATGGCTCGTGAGCTAACAATGAAGTTTTAGGGGTTCATGCAGAAACCATACAATCAAATTTCTACAATGATTCAGAAACTTTTTCATTCTGATGATTTGTGCATAACTAGTAATTCATCATAAGTTTTGCTGCAGGTGATATACTTCAGTAACAGTGAAGGCCCTTAAGCTAAATGTATCATTTAACCTATTTAATTGCAAGCCTAACAGCCCGATATTTTATTTTAACTCCAACCATGTAAAGTTGGTATAGTGTAGTATTTTGACCAATTTAAGTTAAAAAGACACAATTTAACAATGAAATTTGATTTTTAAAATTCCCCTAGTAGGGATTACATACATCAGTTCTGTTTTTTTGGGGAGGGAGAAAAAGAGAGACAATTGCATAAGTACTCACCTTTGGTGGAAGGGGAGGTGGAACTACTCTTTTAAGTGTTGACCTTATAGAAAAATACAAATAGTTAAACAAAGTTCAAAAGGGATGCAATGTAGATATAACATGAAGATAGAAATATGTTAAGATTTCACACATTAGAAATACAAAACCAGCAAAAGCTCAGTTCCCCAATCTTCAGGCAAATTCATTTCAGAGATAACATCTAATAGAAATACGAACATTTATACTTCTCTTTCTCCTAAAGCTGTAAGTCAAAGACAAAATTAGTCCCACTTTTATTTATTTGTTTGAGGATGACAGGCAAGGCTTTTATCCATCCTTAAACAACTTTCAGAGGAAGTGGCAAAATAGCTCCTTGACTCCACGAGACTATATATTATGGCCACGTGGCTTTTAACATCTGAGTTTCAAGCTTTTTTTCCCCTCAGTGACAGTGAAAGCACAGCAAGATATTTTCAAGCAATGACGTATGATTTACAGGGAACATGCAGGTGGTGGCGTTCCCATGTGCCTGCCGTCAGTGTTCTTTTGGATGGGAGAGTAACAGGTTTAGAAGGTTTTGAAGGTTTCACAGAAAGTGAGAACTGCAGATGCTGGAGATCAGAGTCAAGATTAGAGTGGTGCTGGAAAAGCAGGTCAGCCAGCATCGGAGGAGCAGGAAAATCGACGTTTTGGGCAAAATCCTTTCATCAGGAAACTCCTGATCCTGCTCCTCCGATGCTGCCTGGCCTGCTGTGCTTTTCCAGCACCACTCTAATGGTGACTCTGGTTCTCTTCATGGTTTAGTCTGTATACTTACACAAAAGCATCTGAAATTATTTTCTACAATTCTTCATTGCCCATTCTACAGAAGGTAAGCTGACATCAATAATAGCTTAACTAAATTGAGCTTCAGTAAATTGCTGAAACAAGCTGATTTAAGATTTTCTACGATGCTCATAGGCTGGTTATGAAAAAAGATTTAGTCTTATTTAATATCTGTAAAATTAATGCAAATCCTACCATGAAGCCTTCAAATTTGCCATCCCACAAATAGATCATTCGAATTGGTTCATTGCATTTGCAACTGAAAACATTTTATGATTCTATAGAAATATTAACATTGTAATTCATTATAATTTATTCAAATTTAACAATCTACAAGGGCACTTACGGTTCGTTTTCAAAGTCTTCATCCAGGTGTGCTATGTGTCCCCTAAAAAGTGATTTATAGCATTCCACATTATAGTGACGGAGGTTAACAGAAAACTTTATATTGATGGAAGCATGCTTTATATTGATGGAAGCATGCATACCATCACAATATTAACATATATTAAATAAAAACAATTTAAATATTTTGAAAAATGGACTCAAATATGGTGTATAATGAAAACTAAGACAGATGTATAATATTTCAATTTAAATTGCTTGGGAAGATTTTAACGGGTGAACACAGGGAATATGGTTCTCAGATGAAGTCACACAATCCTTCTTACACCTCAGAAGTACAAGTTGCAATTCAAGATAAGATTTGTTAGGTAATGAGTGACAATCTATAATTATACCCTAATCCATATCTGTACAGAACCTGCTCATCTGGAAATTAGAAAAGTCCACACATTATAATAATTATTTCTTTTCCCACTTCTATGTATTTTTTTTGAGAAATGTTGGTAAAAGGCTATTTCTAAAACTTGATAATATTTTCTCACCATCGTCCAATCTTATACTAACGTATTTATCATTGCCCTTTCCCAGAAGTACGTAACTGACTGAGGATCTACCCAACTGAGATCTCAAAAACATTTGAGATCACATGGATGTAGGTTTGCTCGCTGAACTAGAAGGTTCGTTTTCAGATGTTTCATCACCATACTGGGTAACATCTTCAGTGAGCCTCCAGTTGAAGCACTAGTGGTGTAGCCTGCTTTCTATTTATGTGTTTGGATTTTCTTTGGGAAACCCAAACACGTAAATAGAAAACAGGCTATACCACCAGTGCTTCATCCGGAGGCTCACTGATTATGTTACCTAACATGGTGACGAAACATCTGAAAAGAATCCTTCCTGTTCCACAAGCAAACCTACATCCAGACACTCGACCTGAGCTACAAATCTTCACAAAACTCGCTAATTTGAGATCATAATTTTGTATCTACCACTTGGTATGATTTACATTGTCTTTTTCATTATTTTTAGTGGCACTTAGCTTTTTATTAATAAATTCCTTGTTCAATATGGGGAGAGAAGGAAACTGTGATATGACCACTATGCACTAGATTTGTCAGCACCTTATAATGTATGTAATTATATCTCACATACATACTTGAAAAAAATAATTTGATACAAATCACATCTACCATGAGGATGGTTCTAGATAAGAGTTTTGGGTAGCCCACTTGGAAGGAGAATAGAAACAATTGAAATCTCAACATTGTCAAATTGGGATAAACTTTTATTTAGGACAGTAAAACATACATTTGACCCATCTCAGAACCACCATTGCATCTACCACAAAACACATGTAGTACAGCAGATGGAGACATGGTAGCTACTGATTAAGCTGTTGAGTTACCGTTGTTCCAATCTTCCTCAACACATTTAAGAAGGCTCCTTTGGAATCATAACAAAAAGAGGGAAAGAGTTTGTAGAGTAGGATGCACAAGATGTGCTTCATGCCTGAGAAGTGTAAGAAACAGATTGCCATAAGTGGAACTTACAGCATACTACAGCTGCTGGTAAATTAAAAATAAGTGGCAGTAAAAAGGTAACCTTACCAATTAGCATCTTCCACCTTTAAAGCATATAAAACTTAAGGTTACAGCATCATACACATTAGAAACATTTTGCACACACAATCCAATATTTTGAAATAACCAATTACAGAAATTTGTTACGATAGCAACATGTCTCAATTATACAGCCAGAAAATAACAGGCATTAGTGAAAGGGTGTGTTGACTCGTGGGCCTGAAAATTTCTGTAAGGATTTCTTAGAGTAATTAAGTTCTGTGGTTACAGTTCAAGTTCATAGAAATTAATCAAAACCAACTAGGAGTGCACAAAACAAGCTAGACAGAATGCACAAGGGAATGAAAGTAGCAGATAAAGTATGACGAAGAATCAGAATAAAGATTCTGCAAATCAAAGAAAAAGCAGGTGTTCTATAAATTGTGCTAAACATCTAAGAATGAAGTTAAGACACTTATGATGGTAAACTCAGAGCTCAAGTTATCTTCTCATAGGTAAGCAATGCCTGCTAGACAATGCAGTCAAAATAATGACGTAGAAGTCCTGCTTAAACTGTATAGTGGTCTGATCATACCACATATTGA
Source organism: Chiloscyllium plagiosum (assembly GCF_004010195.1). Lineage (NCBI taxonomy): Eukaryota > Metazoa > Chordata > Chondrichthyes > Orectolobiformes > Hemiscylliidae > Chiloscyllium > Chiloscyllium plagiosum. The sequence goes on from NC_057719.1 coordinate 43,673,398, forward strand.
ATATCACAGCTAGTTCTGTTATCTAACAAAACAGTGACAACCTTGAACCACTCCCCTGCATCATACCCTCCTGTTACTATAGTACCCCAATAATTCATTTCTGCACTGACACAGGTGTCACCTTTTGAATGAGGACGACATGTCAGGAGCAGCACCAGGCATAAATGAGTTGTCAACCTGATGAAATTAAAAAGTGACAACATACATATCAAGCAGCATTAACAGACATAATTAAGCAATCACACATTCAATGGATCAGATGTAAGCTACACAGTCCAGCCCTATCCAGTTGTGAACAAAGGTGGATGATTATATAATTAGAAAGAAGTACCACAAATATAGTCTCATCTTGAACAATGGGGAAAGCCCAGGACATCAAAAGACCCCAAAAGACAAGGCTGAAGCACTTGCATCCACTTCAGCCAGAAGTGCAAACCTCAATACGGAGGTTCGCAGTATTGTAAATACCAACCTCCAACCAATTCAATTAAGTCCACATAATATAACAATCAATGAAAAGCACTGAGCACTGCAAAGAACTGAAGACTTGCGCTCCAGAATTAGCCACACCCCTTGGCGAAGCTGTTCCAGTACAGTAACTACACTGGCATCCATCTGGAAAGTTGATCAGATATGTCCCCTCACAAAACACAGGACAAATTCCACCCAGGCAATTATCTCCCAGGTTTAATTCTCAATCATCAGTAAAATTATAGAAGCTGTGATCAACAGCGCTATCAACATGCTCAACAATAATCAGCTGTAACTTCAGAACTCAGCAGGAAAAGTGACAGTGACTAAAGGAGCCCAAGCAAACCAAGTTGGGAGATAATTCTACCTGTTAGCCTTATGTCGCACAAATCAAGATAGTGGTGATTGTCAATCACCTCAGCCACAGGATATCACTGCAAAAGTTCCTTAGGGGAATGCCCTAAACCTAACTATCTTTATCTGGTTCATCAACAATCTTCGCTCCATCATTAGGTCAGAAGTGAGCATTTTCACCAAAGACTAGCCAATCTTCAGCATCATTTACGCCTCCTCAGATACTGAAACGGTCAGTGTCCAAATGTAACAAGACCGACACAACATTCAGGCTTGAGCAGATATGTGACAAGTAACACTTAAGCTACAAGTGCCAGACAATGACAACCACCAATGAGAAAGAATTGCCCCTTGACATTTAACGGCATTACCACTGAATCTCACTATCAACTGGAAAATTACCATCGAACAGATTATTTGAAGATTGACCCATTCCATTTTCACACAGTATCAATAAACTTACCATAGTCCTGGAGAATCATAGGCTGTTCTCAGAGGTGGGTTTAACTTGAGGGTCACTAAACCTCAGGTGAGGGACAAGGTTGAGTGAAGGACCTTCATGGTGACCTCAGCTGGTATAGGAATTGAACCTTTGCGGTTACATTACTGTGCATTACAAACTAAACAAACTAATCTCACAATATTAATGTATTGCATGCAGACTAAGGTAGATTTGACAAATGTCTTTATCATGGTCAATCCATTAAGGAGATATTTAGAGGAAAGCAGTCAATACCTCAAAATTAGCACATCTGCAAGGCTTATTTTTGCATAAAACTTTGCTGTAGAACGTAGCTTGTGTAAATTATGAATTCCCAATTTTCTGGAATTGATATTTAGCTCATGTGAAGGAAAACTATATTAAGCTCTGCAAAGACAGAAAGGAAATCTCTCATCCGGAGTGAGACACAGCCTGAACGATTATATCCTTTGGGAATATGAAGGCAAATTGGGAAATTGATGTAGAAAAGGAAAGGGTTTTTTTTGCTTGCTTTCTTTTGGCTAATAGCTTGTAAGGTTTTTTTTAAACAAAATAGGCTAATGGCCCAGCACAAAACAGTAACATCACAGGCAAAGTGCAAATTCACTAGTTGGAGATGGCTACTAATTTGACCATTTGAAGTTATTTTCGGACCAAAGGTAAATGAGGGAAATATTTATAGGCTACAAGCTAAGTATGATATTTTCAAAAAATTAAATGAGAAACTAAGTAATTAAAATAGATATGCCAGGCCAGGTGATGTGTTCTAAAAGCAAGACATGGGAGCTGTTGGACCCCATTGTACTTTATGGTGACCACATCTGTAACAAGTATTGGCTGCTTGAGGAACTCTGGCTCAAAGCAGATGAGCTGAGCTGGAGTCTGAGCTTCGAACACTGGGACACATCAGGGATGGGGAGAGTTACCTGAATGCTGCATTTCAGGAGGTAGTCACACCCCTAAGATCAACTACCTTAAAATTAGGTCAGTGATCAGGGACAGGATGATGTGACAAGGAGGATCCCGGAGGTAATGCTGAAAAAGCTTCAGTCTTGAGTTTATCTAACAGAATTGAGATTCTTGCTCCGTGTGTGGATGTGTGTGGACTACAGGGAGGATGCACAAACTAATCATAGCACTGAGGTACATAAAGCTATTCAGGAAATGGAAAAGAGAAATGCAGTTGTAATCAGGGATAGCACAGTCAGCGAATAGACACTGTTCTGTTGCCAGGATTGACAACAGAAGGCTGTGTTGCCTGCCTGGTGCCCAGGATCAGGATATCTCATCTGGGGTGAAGTGGAACTTTGAGTGGGAGGGAAGATCCAATTGCCATGGTCCGCATAGATAAACGTATAAAGAAAAAGAGGTTCTACTGAGGAAATAGGAGTAGCTCAGAATTAAATTAAAAAACAGTAACCAAAAGGTAATAATCCCTGGATTACTACATGTGCTACGAACAAATTGGCACAAGGTTAAAGAGGTAAACACATGGCCCAACTGATTCAAACTCAAGGGATATTGACATCAGTACTGGGGGAGGGTGGTATTCTTATGGATTGGGCTTCACGTGAATCATGCTAGGACAAGAGTCTTTGCGCATTGCATAACTAGAGCTGCAGAAAGGGCTTTGAAGTAAATAGTTGGGGGGTGGGATAGACACATGAAAATAATGGAGCTAAGGTGGGTGGGTGGGTGGGTGTGTGTGTCTGCATGTGCGTGTGTGTCTGTGCGTGTGTGTCGCGCCAGGGAGGGGAGGAGATCAGCAGCCAAAACAAGTAATACGACAGAAAGAGTCATGAATCTAACTTCAGGCACAGCACATATGGGGATGGTCAATGCAGCACTGAAGATGTAGTACTTAAATGCATGCAATTTATGACACAAGGCAAATGAGCCGATTGAAATTTGAAGGTACAATGTTATGGGTTTTGCAGACACCTGGATGCAAGGAGATCAGGACTTGGAACTAAATATCCAAGCATACACATCCTATCACAAGGACAGTCAGATGGGAAGAGAGAGCAGGATTGCTATGTTAGTAAGAAATGAAATGAAATTAATAGCAATAAGCAATATAGGCGGCACGGTGGCACAGTGGTTTGCACTGCTGCCTCACAGCGCCTGAGATCCGGGTTCAATTCCCGCCTCAGGCGACTGACTGTGTGGAGTTTGCACGTTCTCCCCGTGTCTGCGTGGGTTTCCTCCGGGTGCTCCGGTTTCCTCCCACAGTCCAAAAGATGTGCAGGGTCAGGTGAATTGGCCATGCTAAATTGCCCGTAGTGTTAGGTAAGGGGTAAATGTAGGGGTATGGGTGGGTTTCGCTTCGGCGGGTCGGTGTGGACTTGTTGGGCCGAAGGGCCTGTTTCCACACTGTAATGTAATCTAATCCAAAAAAAAGTGATATAGAGTCACAAGGTTCAGAATCTGAGAGAGTGGAGCTAAAAAAAAACACGAAGGAAAAAAAGACCCTGATGGGAATTGTGTACAGGTCTCCTAGCAGTTGTCAGGATGGGAGTAAGAAAATAAATCCGTATATAGAAAATACATGCAAGAAAGGCACTATTACAATAATCATGGGAGGACGTCAATATGCAGGTGGACATAGAAAATCAGGTTGGTAGCAGATCTCAAGACAAGAAATTTGTGGAAAATTACGGTCTTTTTGAAGCAGTTTGTAGTACAGCCTATTCTGGATTCAGTGACATGTAATGTGGCAGATTTAATTAGGGAGCTGAAGGTAAAGGAACCCTAGGAGGCAGTGACCATAGCATGATAGAATTCACCCTGCAGTGTGCAAGGAACTTTTCCAAAGGAATAAAAAAAGCTTTGATATCTTTCTCATGTGGCAATACTTTTACATATTTGTATACATCCCTATCTGTACAGGTTTTTCCTGCACCATTACATCAAACAGGGGGCCAGCTAACTGAACCTCAGCTCCTTCATCTTTCACTTTCTTGCTGTAACTTATGGCAGTACGATCTTGTTACCACATAGTCTGGAAAAATTCCAGGGTATTTTTCTTTTAGCTTCTCAGTTCCTTTTGTTTTCCTTTGGCTTTCCCACCACAAGGGGCGTCACTCCCACCTCAGATTCTGTTAGGTCACTGCCAAAAACAAACTGTATTCCTGGAACTGACACTCTGTCAATCACTTCCACTGTAACTTCCCCAGTCTTGATTTGGCTCTCTAACCTGATTTTACACAGGGGAATGCTAAATCTCTGTCCATTTATTCCACAAATTATCATCCTCTCATCTAACAGAGTGCAAATACTTTCATTTCTTACTATTTAGACTGACCAGATCCCGTATCTCTTAAAATTAAAACTTCTTTCCCTTCTCTTCCTGTTCTTCTTGAGTAAACTTTATACTCAGAGGGGAAGTCTTTACAGAGATCGGGCACTAACTTGATACCCAGCCCCTGCCGAGGCTGTGCATTCTCCAGCAGAAACTGGGCAGAGTTGATTGGAAGGGGCACCTAGCAGAGAAGACAGTGGAGCAGCAATGGAAGGAGTTTCCAGGATAATTTGAAACAACAGAAATTCATACATAATAGAACGATCTGGATACATTTTCATGTATACCACACTGAGCAGATTTGAATTTACGAAGTTCAGTTCCCTCATCCTGACTGTTCTGGAATGTGAATGCTTCATTACCCTTACAAGCTAGGAAAACGGGAGAGCGTGAGAGCGAGCGGACAGATGCTGGTGGAAAGATTAACTCTTTGTGGCCTCATTTGAGTGAACATTGGCTTGACATGGATTGAATGTTTGTGTGTTGTTCCCTGGAGCTCGAGATCGGTGAATGTTATGAATTTAATTTGAATTCTGGGAATCTAAGATGATTTTAAAAGAAAAAGCTATTTTGTAGGACAATGATCCTGGACATGTTAGTTGAGCAGGGTTACCTCATGACCTTTCCCACATAATTTAGACTAGTCCCTCGTTATGATGTACTGTTAAAAGGGAAGATTATCTAGCCAAAGCAATTGGCCATTTGGGCCTAGCTTGATCAAGGTTTGCACGTAGCTTAATTAGTCAAGCGTACTCAGACCGGTCAATGAGTTTCTCTTCCTCTGCAAACATTTGCCATTTTATTGCTGCTTATCTGATTAAGGACATGTGGCATTTTTGTAATTTTAATACCAATTTCTGTATAAAGACAGCTTGTTGGCTGCAATAAGGGGAGTAGCCGGAGAGAGCTTTTAGGGTAAGAGCTGGCGCTGCTTCCCAACTAATGGTTTTAGAACCGTAGTTCATGCCTGGCTTATAGGTATCTACGTTATAGTGTAACATTGATGCTATTGGTAAATAAAAGGTAATAATTTAAACTAAACTGTCTGTAAGAGTTTTATATTCCAGACTACCACAGATTACAATCTCTGGGACAAACCAAGACAGGCTTACAGGTCAAGTCTATCAGGGATTCCCTGAATTGTCTTGAATAGATACTTTAACAAAATCAATTAGAATTTTGACAAAGGCCTTTGACAAAGTGCTGCACAGGAAGCGGCATGCAGCAAAATAAGATGAGCTCATGGCATTGGAGGCAAGATATTGGCATGGGTAGAGATTTAGTTGATTGGCAAGGATAAAGGGGACTTTTTCAAGATGGCAGTTCGTGACCAGTGGAGTTCTATTGGGGTCAGCGTTGGGACCACAATTATTCATGTTACACAGTTAACTATCTGGACAAAGGAACTGAGGGCATTGTTGCTAAGTTTGCTGATGACACAAAGATAACTGAAGGGACAGGTAATGTTGAGAATACAGGGAGGCTGCACAAGACATGCTAGGCAAGTGGGCAAAGAAATTGCAGATGAAATACAACATGGGAAAGTGTGAGATTATGCACTTTGGTTGGAAGAATAGTGGCACAGACTATTTTCTAAGTGGAGAAGCACAAAAGAAACTGGAGTTCTATTTCAGGATTCTCTTAGGATTAACATGCAGGTTTAGTTGGCGGTTAGGAAGGCAAATGCAATGTTAGCATTATTTCAAGACAGCTAGAATACAACAGCAGAAATGCACTGCTGAGGCTGTATGAGGCTCTGCTCAGGCTGCATTTGGAATATTGTGAGCAGGTTTGGGCTCCGTATCGAAGGAAGGTAGTGCTGGTGTTGAACAGGTCAAGAGGAGATTTACAAGAATCATCTTAGGATGAAGAGCTTGACATAAGGTGCAGTTCAGGACTTACAGAATACTGAGTGGCCTGAATAGAGTGGGCGTGAAGATGTTTCCACAAGGAGGAGAGACTAGGACTTGAGGGCACAGCCTCGGAGTGAAGGGACGACCATTCAGAATGGAGATAAGGAATTTCTTCAGCCATAGGGTGGTTAATCTGTGGAATTCATTATCACGAGGGCTGTGGAGGCCAAATCATTGAGTGTACTTAAGACAGAGATAGATATGTTCTTGATTAGTAAGGGGATGAAGGGTTACAGCGGGTACTCAATAGAATGGGTTGAGAAACATATCAGCCATGATCGATTGACAGAACAGACTCGATGAGCTGAGTGGCATTATGAAAGTTGCCACAAATTGTTCAACTGTGTAAAATATAACTTCAAGATGACATTCAAATCTTTTGTGAACTGATTCACCTTTTAATCTAAATTAGGTGCATCAACTCTCATGCTATCCTTCTGCTTCTAAATAATTGTATTGTAATAAGCCTTATCAATTTTAACTTCAATATAATGACTATTTAATTAGTATTGTCTGACAAAATGAATATGAAAGCACTTGAGCATTGAACACATGTCAGGTGTCTTACATAGTACGTAAGGAATAATCGTTAGACCTATGGCATGCTATCCCAGTCATGGAATACTGAAGTTGCAAGTCTTGATTTGTCAAAAATGAGGTCTGATTACAGAAACAAAAAATGCTCCACTGTGAAGACAACTTTAAAAACGATTGTGTAATAAATCAACACAACTTTAACCGTAACCTTTCATTAACACTGCTGAATGGCATCCTTGTACACGGTTGGCCTAGCTGATAACAACTTCACGCTGACAGTAAAAAGCCAGTAATAGTGTGCAAATTATTTTCCAGCTTTTCTCATGAATTTTATCATAAAAATTAACATTTTCTTGTTTCAATGTGCATTTTTAGACTTCGCCACACTAAACATTTGTACACAACGATCAACTAATGAGCCACAGCTCTCTCAAGGAATATTATTCATCCTCCCAGAATAAGGATATTTGAAGTGTCATTTACTTACTTGTTTCCTCCATCTGCAAATGAGGTCCAGGATGAGCCAAATACTGTTTCTTTGGTTACCTCCTGTGCAACACATTTAACAGAAATTTCTTAACAGGTTTGTACAGCATTGCAATCTGAAAAACACACTTGTAAAATAAATGTTGACAGGGATTGATCAAGTCTTGCACATTCCTGTTATCAACATTAGATAATCAAAATTACAGTTGAAAATAAACAATTTATCTGATATATAGGGACAGAGGATAACCATGATAATCTAAGGATTAAGATTCAATAGGACCTTCTTAAACAATAAAGTACTCAATATTTGGTTTTCCAAGCCTAAACATTAAATTAAACAAACAATTTAAGCAATTTTCTCAAGCTGCTTTTCATGTTATTCATCAACTGTTCTATGGAAACTTGAGTAATAAATTCACTACTCGCTATGGCTGAATTGTTACTTTTTTATCCAAACAAACTACAATAAATTTCAATTTGGGTATTCCTAAAACAGATCACATCTATAGTTTAATACACTCATGTTAAAAATCCCAAATGACCAAACTCTGAAGGAAAGTAAATAAAACCAGTCAATAGTTGACAATTATTCATGCTGAAGGTTTTCTTTTCAAGGAAGCACCACATATGGCCTCAAAGATCATTAAAAAATTTTATGGTCTTCTATAAAAACATCTCTGAACAGGTGGACTAGAAAATACCTGTAAACTAGGAGCAAGATTAGGCCAGTAACACAAGCTGCTCTACCACACAGTAAGAGCCTAGCAGATCCAATTTGGCCTCAAATGCAATTCTTTCCACCCACAGTAACGTTAGAATCTTGACGAAGAGATTCAATCTACCTTGACCTTAAAAATATTCAAAGACTGCCTTCATTGACTCCTCCCAAAGAAAGTTGGAAGGACTCATGATCCTGTGGGGAATGGAATATATGTGGTAGACCACTTAGAATAGAGAGGAGGAAAAAATTCTTCACCCAGAGAGTGAACAACCTGTGGAATTTGCTATCACAAAAAGCAGCTGAAGCCAAAACATTGTATGATTTCAAGGAGTTGGATATGGCACTTGGCGCAAAATGGATCAAAGATTATAGGGAAAAGGTAGGGACAGGTGCTACAACATGGCAGTTAACCCTTCTGTTAATTAAACCAAGCACTCAGAAAAGCTTGCCTCACCTCGTAATCTGTTAAAGTGTGAGTGACAGAGAACTCCCAAGTTCCACTATTTAAAAAAAATCAATTTATTCGTTAACTCTAAAAGTGAACATTAAACAACAACTATTCATAACTCTAAGCCCACCTTTCTTTTAACTGCTTATTACCTGCCTCCAACTCTATTACAACATGCTGTTCCAATAAGACACTTACTAAAATTACATCAAGGCAGTACAGTGGCTCCGTGGTTAGCACTGCTGCTTCACAGCGCCTGGGGCCCAGGTTCGATTCCAGCCTTGAGCGACTGTTTGTGTTGAGTGTGCACATTCTCCCCATGTCTGCATGGGTTTCCTCCGGGTGTTCCGGTTTCCTCCCAGTCTAAAAATGTGCAGGTTAGGTGAATTGGCCATGTTAAATTGCCCATAGTGTCCAGAGATGTTTAGGTTAGTTGCATTAGTCAGGGGTAAATATAGGATAATAAAGAATGGGTCTGGGTGGGTTACTCTTCAGAGGGTTGGTGTGGACTTGTTGGACCAAAGGGCCTGTTTCCACACTGTAGGGATTCTAAGTTTCTAACTTAATTTCAAAACCACATAGCGACTGTTGTCTTTGGTGTCTGTCTTTCTTCTTATGGCTGAAGATCCCCCTGGGTGATCGTCTTTCTTTTTTACTGCAAAAATGTTTAACATGAAAAGGTACCTTTGATAGAGAGTGTTTCTCTCAATGGCAGTTGCTCTGCCTCCAATTTTCAAAAAAACCTGCATATTTATATCCCCAACATCAGATCGTCTCATTGGTTGGCAAAATAATAAATTCAAACTCAATTGGGGTTTAGTATCTTGGGGCAAAATTTAAACTGATTTGATAACAATTTGAATTTAACCAAACAGCAGCCAACCTCAGGGTATCCATTTCACAGCCAAATGCTATATATTTTCAATTTTCCAGTACACTCAGATAGCCATCTAGTCATCACAGGTGCTTGCAATCTCTCAGTTCAGAACACCATTCACTCTCTCAAAGGTATAGTACACACCTTCAACTTCATAACACAGACTATAGAGTTGGATGATAAGCCATGATTATAATGAATAAAGTGGACTCAAAGGGCCGAATGGCCAAAACATGCTCTTATTTTGTAGGTTTCATCTGTATCTGTGAAAGGCCCCTTATTTTACAACTGTGTCCCCAAGTTTGAGTCTCTCCCATAACAGGAAATAGCCTTTCAGCATACACCCTGTAAAGTTCTCTCAGGCTTTTGTATGACTCAATGAGATCACCTCATATGCTTAAATCCCAATTGATAGAGACCCAACCTCACACTCATGGCAGTTACGTCAGTCACGTGAAACCTTCCTGAACTGCTTCTTATGCATTTGAATTTTAAAATAAGGAGACCAAAACTGTACAGCACTCCAATGTGGCCTTATCAATGCCTTTACAACTACCAAAACATCCTTAATTATACATTATTTCCTCCTTGCAATAAATGACAACATTCCAATTATTTTCTTGATCATTGCTGAATCAGCATATTAACTTTTTGTGATTCATGTACTTGGGAGTTTTAATTTTTTTTCTATTTAAATAAAATGCTGCTCTTACATTGTCCCTGCCAAAGTTGGCTTGTTTACTTTTTCCTCCTTCCTTCATCTGTCATTTTTCAAATTTCTGCTCACTTTCACAATCCACTGACATTCATTGCAAATCCCTTGTGTTCCCTTCCCATTTTGTGTCATCAGTAAATTTAGTAATCATACATTTGATTTCTTCATCCAAGTCATTAACTTAAATTAGTTAATAGTTGACCGTCTCACACTGACCCTGGTAGTGCCTGACTTGGTACAGCTTGACAACCCGAAAATTGACTCATTTCTGAATATCATTTCATGTTAATATCTAATTCTCCATCCAGCCTGTTGTATTAGTTGCTACACCATGCTTTTCATTTGCAAAGTAATCTTTGGAGTGGCACCTTGTCTGGAAGTCCAACTACAGCATATCCACAGATTTTCCTTTACCCACATTGCTGGTTATTTCCTCAAAAAATCTCCACTGATTTTCCTTTCACAAAGTCATGCTGGCTCTGTACAACGGCATTTGTTATATCCTCTAAGAGGTTCCCGTATTGTCATAAAATACATGTCAAATTAACTGTAGTTTTCCTCTTTGTTATGATCCCCTACCACTTTTTTTGAATAGAGCAGTCACCTTTGTTACTTTGTAGTCTGATGAAGTCTTTCCATAATCTAGGAGATTTTGGAAATCTAAAACCGTTTCATCACCCATTTTTTTCAAGACCTTAGGATGAAGTCAATCAGGACCTGGGGATTATAGCTTTAGTTCAATACCACTAAAACGTTCAAGGTGATCCACACTGTAAGATGGAGTCACTCTACACTTGTTGAGAAATGTTAGTGAGTGAACAAGAATCTATACTCCTCCATCCATTGACTTTAACTTGGGCTTTAAACTCCAATCGGATATTCTTGCCACTGCTTGGAGTCGTGCTACCATAATATTTTCCAACTGCAGAATTTATAATGCAATGGTGAAACTGTGATTTACTAAGCATAAGGCAGGGGAGGGGGGTAGAAAGAAATCCTGCATACGTGCATCTACCAAACACAAAATAACTATTTCGAGAACAAAGACTGGGGAAAAAATAAATTGCATGATCTACAGATAATCTGTGTGTTAGATAATGAGGTTCTCTGCTGTTAAAGGAGAAGATTTGAGTGCAACTGTCTACAAAACAAGCATTTGAGATTTAGCCCCGATTCAAAGAATCATGACCCAACACTGGACAACCTCCATATCATGTCCACTGTTTTTCCAGGAGCTTCAAAACTTAGCAGTTTGAACAACTTTGTGGAACAAAAGGGAATTCCCTACATATAGTTTGCTAAAATAATTAATATCCTGTTGAATGGAATGTGCTTCAAGACATCACATATATTGTTACAAATTAATGGGCAGTTCACAAGTTTGTAGTATGTTTCGTACCCCTAGAACATAGAACATAGAACAATACAGCACAGAACAGGCCCTTCGGCCCACGACATTGTGCCGAACATGTGTCCTAGCTTAAGCACCCATCAATGTACCTATCCAATTGCCGCTTAAAGGTCACCAAAGATTCTGACTCTACCACTCCCACAGGCAGCGCATTCCATGTCCCCACCACTCTCTGGGTAAAGAACCCACCCCTGACATCTCCCCTATACCTTCCACCCTTCACCGTAAATTTATGTCCCCTTGTAACACTCGGTTGTGCCCGGGGAAAAAGTTTCTGACTGTCTACTCTACCTATTCCTCTGATCTCACGACTCTTGAATTCAATCCCTCTGCTAATGAACTCTAATACACCATAAGCCTTCTTACAAGCTCTATCCACCCGAGTGGCAACTTTCAAAGTTCTATGAACATAGACCCCAAGACCCCTATCACATCTAAATTCAGTGGGAAAGCTAGCCTTGGCTGATGTGTGCAATGTGCATCAGATTTCAACTTATGGCATATTGCAGAATGGAAACTTTACCCATTTAACAAAGCATGGCAACTTCTGCATGATAATTTACAAGCTAATGTTTCTACAATTATGGCAAAATAAGAGAGAAGAATTTGGCTAGTACTACCATGGCCAGTCAGAAATCTACAAGAATTTTATGAAAGGTTTATGATTTTAATGGACTGATTAATGCTTTTGAATCAGCTTCCCATGTTCAAAATAAAAAAAAGTTGCTATTTTATTTATTTTGACTAAATTAATACTTTTGCTAAAATAGCTGGTTCAGCCAATGAACTAAACCTGGTGGCCAAAGGGCTATGAAGGCTTAATTTTTAAAGGTTAGGAATGAGGTCCCAGAGAAACAGTGTAATCCTTTTGGATCATCTGTAAGGGCATATTCTGATTGCATAACACAAGCTTACATTTAGACAAGAATCAAACTAAATTTGCCACAACTTAGTGGAAGTCCTGGCACTGCAGGTTTTATGGATGAGGATAAAGCAGTAAATGTTTCCCATCTGAAATTCAGAGAACCTGATTCTTACGTAAGATCTTGATCCAATGGATGCATGCCCATGGGTCAACTGTCAAAATTTTAGATTGGATAGATGAATGGCTTATAAAGGTAAAGATGTGTTATGCACAAGACCACAGACCTTCACAGAACTATCTCCAGTAAATCGATATGTTCCCTAAATAAGGGACCAAAATGTTCATAGTTCTCCAGAACTGGTCTCACCAGTACTTTGTATAGTTGCAGTAAGACTTACCTACTGTAAAACTCCAGTCCTCTTGAAATAAGAGCCATCATTGTATTGGTCATCCTGATTACCTGTTGTACCTGCGTGCTAGCTTTGTGTTTTGTGCATAAGTACTCCCAAGTTCCTTTATGTTGCAGTTTGCTGTAGTTTCTCTCCATTTAAATAATATCCTGTTCTTTGATCTCCATTCCAAAGTGAACAACTTCACATTTTCCAAAGAGAACAATGTTTTTAAATTTTTACAATGCTGGGGATTTCTTTTTTTTTTAAATGTAGGATTCCTTTCCACAACTTGTGCAAAATCGCAAGCAATGTTTAATGTTCCTACACCAATTTAGCAATTATTTTCAAAGAGATTAAATTAATTGTCTTTTTAAGTAGTTAAAGGATGAAGTTCACACTTACCATTTCACAGTGAGCCTCAGTTTCTTTTCTTAATGGAGGTTCAAACTGAATTTTGTCAACTGCAAAATAATTACTAAAATTAGCTCCAAGGATAATAACAACGAAGACAACTAAAGTCAGAAGCTGCAACATGTGTGGGAGAGTGAGAATGAACACCAACTAGCCACAAAAAGACATGACCCACTCTCACTGGTATCCTTACATACAGATGAGGAAGAACACCACTTCAACTGAGACAACACATCCACCCTAGGACAAGCCAAACTAACATGCATGAGAAGTCCTAGAAGCACGGCATTCCAATCGGAACTCTATCAACATACACATAGACTTGGACCCTATTTACCATTCTCTAAGAAAAAGAACAGGAAACGATGCCACCAACCCAAGGAAACCTAAACACATGAATACAAAATGGGTCATGAACACGAGTACTTCACCAGAGGCTCATTGATGATGTTACCTAGTATGGTGATGAAATATCTGAAAACAAACCTTCCAGCTCACTGAGCAAACTTACACCCTTAGTTATTTCGATCAGGTTTCTGCCTTGTCAAAGAACTGAAAAAGCACTTCTCAAACTCATCAATGACATCCAATGCAAGTATGAGCATGACAAACTATATTTCTGCATCCTTCATTATCCACAGAGAAGCTTTGATGTGATTAACAATAGCTCCTTCCTCCAGGCTTCTCTGTTGTCATCTAGCTAGAGGGACTGCACTTGCATTGTCCTGCTATTCTCACCTGTTCTGCAATTACCAGATTTTCAGTGACTAAAAATTCTCTTTCATCTCCCAAAACATTACTTTGCTATTTTTCTGCCCTTATTTCTCATTGTAATGCACTTGGTCACATGACCCAGGAACATATCAAGTTCATATGTCGGGTGGTAACACCCAGCCTAGTGGCAACACATCTCTTTCAAATTCTCTAACATCTGATTTGATACACTGCTTGTCAGACAGCTGGTAGTGGGTAACTCAGAATTTCTTAAAGACAAAATCTTCAGTCCTCACATAAGCTCCATTTCTTAGTCAGTGACCCCACTCTTCTCCAAGGCAACTGAGTTTAAAAGAGGCCAGTTGCAATGTTGGTGCCCTGCCTGATCCCAAGAGACCAAAATCTAAGATTGTACAGTGTGTTTAAATGGGAAAAAAAAGATGTCACCACTTGTTAGAAAATAGGTTTGGACACTTATTAAACACTAAAAAGTTTTAATTTTCACTGGTTCAGTGTATAATTCTGAGATTTAGATTCCCAGTGTGTCAGGCAAATGCAGACTTTTCACCCCAAAAACCCAAGTTCCTGTGGTTAACAAGTTAATCAGAGCTGTTACTGTTTTATTCTGGAGAAGCTTGAACTGCAATTATCAAAACAAAGAACTTTTCACAAAGTAGGGATAATATTCTAATTTGATGTACTATACAAATCTGGATAAGTTAAACTGTTTGAAGTAGTATTTATCTACATTAAGCATCAATTACTTTGCTATTGATGTATGGATTTTAGTAAGGCATTTGATAAGGTTCCCCATGGTAGGCTTATGCGGAAAGTCAGGAGGCATGGGATAGAGGGAAATTTGGCCAATTGGATAGAAAACTGGCTAACCGGTCGAAGGCAGAGAGTGGTGGTAGATGGCAAATATTCAGCCTGGAGCCCAGTTACAAGTGGAGTTCCGCAGCAATCAGTTCTAGGTCCTCTGCTGTTTGTAATTTTTATTAATGACTTAGATGAGGGAGTCGAAGGGTGGGTCAGTAAATTTGCAGATGATACGAAGATAGGTGGAGTTGTGGACAGTGAGGAGGGCTGTTGTCGGCTGCAGAGGGACTTAGATATGATGCAGAGCTGGGCTGAGGAGTGGCAGATGACTAGTTCAACCCTGCCATGTGTGAGGTTGTCCATTTTGGAAAGACAAAAAAGAATGCGGAATACAGGGTTAAAGAGGGTGCAGAGAAGATTTACCAGGATGTTGCCTGGAATGGAGAGGGAGTCGTACGAGGATAGGTTGAGAGTTCTCGGCCTTTTCTCGTTGGAACGGCGAAGGATGAGGGGTGACTTGATAGGGGTTTATAAGATGATCAGAGGAATAGATAGAGTAGACAGTCAGAGACTTTTTCCCCGGGTACAACAGAGTGTTACAAGGGGACATAAATTTAAGGTGAAGGGTGGAAGGTATAGGGGAGATGTCAGGGGTGGGTTCTTTACCCAGAGAGTGGTGGGGGCATGGAATGCGCTGCCCGTGGGAGTGGTAGAGTCGGAATCATTGGCGACCTTTAAGCGGCATTTGGATAGGTACATGGATGGGTACTTAATCTAGGTTAGAAGTTCGGCACAACATCGTGGGCCGAAGGGCCTGTTCTGTGTTGTATTGTTCTATGTTCTATGTTCTAATTAGCTATTACAATTCCTAAATGATAAATGGAACACAAAACATCACAAAATTATAAATATGCTAGATTCTGCTACATCCATCATACCAAACATCAGAAGCCTCTTCAAGCGCAGCTACAAAAATGCACATTGACTTAACTTTCAGACGACACTTTGTAGCAGAATCTTCCATCAATAATTAACATTATCCATATAGGCAACATCCACTCGCCTACCCTCAAACAACTCAATGAAATTTGAGACAAAACATCCCCAACACAAAGCCACACTGACTATCCCTAATAAATCCATTCTTTTCCAAATGTGAGTGAATCCTGTCCCTAAAGAATCTTCTCCAATAATTTCCATAATACTGATCGAAGGCTCACCAGCCTATAATTTCCTTAGACTATTCCTGTTGCTCTACTGAAACAAAGGAACAACACTGGCCATTCTTCAGTCTTCAATCTTGACAGATCTTTGTATTCTTTATAGCCACAGACAAGGCTCCAGAAATCTGCTTCCTAGCCTCCCTCAGTATCCTGGAATAGATCCTCTCAAAAGTTAACAAAAATAGAAAATAGAAAATAGAAATTTAAGACTGAGCCAGGAAATTATCTAGTATGACATTAAGATTGCCTAATAAGTAGTTTCAGGCATTTATGAATTACATTTCAGATTGCCATCAGCACAAAATGAACAACACTCCTTCCCAAGAGTATTTAAGTTACTTTGTGAAAAGAAATGTTGCTGTGAGCCCATTTAAAGTAATTTTTCCCTCAAAGCTAGAATAAATGAACAAGTTACCAAAACCTTGTGTGAAGGAACAGGATAGTAAAGCAAAATAAGTAAAGCTTACTAACAATACCAATCAGCAACTAATTTTAGCTACAATCTAACAACTCCCCATTCAATTCCCAGGTTTTTAACATTTGAGCTGTGGTCAAATTAACAATTTTCCAAAGACCGAGTTACCGTTCTTTAAAACTGAAACCACTGCAAAATGTACAATGTCAAGAGGTTTTAATTATTCAGTTAAGTTTCCAACAAAAAAAAACCTTATATCAAGATTGTTTATCGATACTGAAAGATACAGCATGTACTTGTGATGCCACTGTTTAAAAAGGAAGGTAGACAAAAGATGGGGAATTATAGACCAGTTACCTTAACCTCTGTAGTGGGGGAAGATACTTGGAGTCTATTACCAAGGAAGAAATAGCAAGGCATCTTGATAGAAGTTGTCCCACTAGGCAGATGCAGCTTGAATTATGAAGGGCAGGCCATTCTTAACAAATAGTTTGGAATTCTATGAAAACATTACGAGCAAGGTGGGCAATGGGCACCCAGTGGATGTGGTGTGCCTAGGTTTCCAAAAGGCCTTCGACAAAGTGCTGCATAAGGAGCTGCTACGTAAGATAAAGATGCATGACATTAGAAGTATTAGCATGGATAGAGGATTGGTTGACTAAGGAAGCAAAGAGTGGGGATAAAAGAGTGCTATTCTGGTTGACAATCAGTAACTAGCGGTGTGCCGCAGGGATCAGTGTTGGGACCGCAATTATTCACAATTTATATAGATGATTTGGAGTTGAGGACCACACGTAGTGTGTCAAAGTTTGCAGATGACACTCAGATGAGCTGCAGAGCAAAGTATACAGAGGGCTGTGACACTTTGCAGAGGAACACAGATACTTTAAGTGAGTGGGCAAAAGTCTGGCAGATGGAATACCATGTTGATGAATGTGAAGTCATCCACTTTCGTAGGAGTAACAGTAAAAAGGATTATTGCTTGAATGGTAATAAGCTGCAGCATGCTTCTATGCAGAGGGACTAGGGTGTTCTTGCGCATGAATCACAGAGGGTTGGTCTGCAGATACTACAAGTAATTAGGAAAGCAAATGGAACTTTGTCCTTCATTGCTAAAGGGATTGAGTTTAAAAGCAGGGAGGTTATGGTGCAGCTGTACAGGGTCCCGGTGAGGCCACACCTGGAATACTGTATGTAGTTTGGGTTGCCTTACTTGAGAAAGGATGTACTGGACCTATAGGGGGTGCAGAGGAGGTTCACTAGGTTGATTCCAGGATTGAAGGGATCGGCTTAGGAGGACTGACTGAGTAGACTGGGATTACATTCATTGGAATTTAGAAGAATGAGGGGGCATCTTATAGAAACACAAAATTATGAATAGAGAGATGATTCCACTGATGAGTGAAACTCGGACAAGAGGGCATAGCCTCAAAATTATACAGCAGATTTAGGACTGAATTGAGAAGGAACTTCTTCACCCAGAGTGTTGTATATCTATGAATGCCCTGCCCAGTGAAGTAGTTGACACTACTTCAGTAAAATGTTTTTAAAGCGAAGATAGATTTTTTTGGAACAATAAAGGAATTAAGGGTTACAGTGAGTGTGTCAGTAAGTGGAGCTTAGTCCACGAAAAGATCAGCCATGATCTTATTGAATGGTGGAGCAGGATCAAAGGGCCAGATGGCCTACTCCTGCTCCTAGTTCTTACGTTTTGTACTGTATCAATAATAAGGCAAGGAATTGGCAAATGAAATCAAACACTCACAGTTAAGCTCGGACTGTGTCTTTTCTGCTCTCACGTTCTTGCAACTGGAGCGAATGGTATGAGGAACAGCGGAGAGTGACTGCAAAAGAAGGAAAGAGGGAATTACAATACAAAAATGTTAGCTCTTCGGTACATGGAACTTCTTGGGAGAGTCAAACAAGCATGATGCCAACAATGAGCCTTTAGCTTGCCACACTTGTTTGGCAAAATCATCTTTCAGGGGTTAATGATGAGTACATCCATTAATACACCCTTCCCATTTGGTACCACAGAAAACAGATTGAATGATTTGTAATTACAGGTCTTGAATTCTTAATTTAACGAACAGTATACATAGCTTGTTAACCTATTAATTGGCGAATGATCAGTGAAACTGACATTTCAGATTTGGGCAGAACATTGGCCAATCTCATTTTAGCTTTAGCCAGCTGCATTATTTGAATCTGGTTTGTTACCATACTGTCGTGTACACATTACAAAATGCTGGATTCCTTGGATTTGTCTTTGGGTTCAGTATCCTTCGTTTATTTTTTAAGGTCAATCTTTTTTAGTTAATTTAATTGATCTTCAATTTGCAGTATTATTCAAGTGGTGCTTTGAAAACAAGTAAACAAAATTGTTCTCTTCATGTTATTTCATACCTCAAGGTCATCATCATCTGCCTCGCTGAAATGGTGATTGTCAGGATTATTGACTTTGTCCAACAACTCTAATGCCAACGATTTGGATAAGATTGGTTGTGTTAGAAATGAATGCTAAAGAAGCAAAAATAAACAAATATGAATTCTCAAAAGAAAGTACTGAGTGAAGTTTACTGCTCATGCATTTTATAATCAAATGCCATGGACCTTAGGATCAATTACAGGAGCCAATCACTTCTTGAAACACTGCTAAATTACTGCAAAAGAAAAATACTCATTACAAGTTTCAGACTTAAATACCTTAACTACAGAAGTGCTGGTTATTCTTGCAAGTATTTTGATTGCCTTCAGTTCAGAACCATGATTGAATGATCCAATATTTAATTGTACAGTAGTTTAACTCAACAACTTGCATTTACTGACTTTAACATAATAAAACATTAAATATAAAACTCTGCTTCCGCCATACTCAAGATTAGATTAGATTACATTACATTACATTACAGTGTGGAAACAGGCCCTTCGGCCCAACAAGTCCACACCGACCCGCCGAAGCGAAACCCACCCATACCCCTACATTTACCCCTTACCTAACACTACGGGCAATTTAGTATGGCCAATTCACCTGACCCTGCACATCTTTGGACTGTGGGAGGAAACCGGAGCACCCGGAGGAAACCCACGCAGACACGGGGAGAACGTGCAAACTCCACACAGTCAGTCGCCTGAGGCGGGAATTGAACCCGGGTCTCTGGCGCTGTGAGGCAGCAGTGCTAACCACTGTGCCACCGTGCCACCCAGATTCAAGCAGCACATTCCAGATTCTAATCATTTAATGTGCATATACAACTAACGTTAAAAATCACACAACATCACAAATATAACAGACATTCTGCACCTCTGGAAATATTCACATAAAATATCTGATTCATACTCTCTACAAATACTTTCATATCCTTCCTGTAAGTGTGGTACCTAAACTTTGATAGTTCAGACCTGGCCAGCATTTTACAAAGTTACACCACAAAATCCTGCTTCCGTACTTTACTGCTTTATTTATAAACTCGGGAAACCTATGACTTCTTAACAACTTTCAATACCTGCCACATCACTTTCAATCATTTATAGCCTCAAGTCTTTCTACTCATGCACCACTTTCAAACTGTACTCTTTTTGTCTCTTCTTGCTTCTATACAAGTCAAAGATCACACAACACCGGGTCATAATCCAACAGGTTTATTTGAAACCGCTAGCTTTCAGAGACGTGCTCCTTCCTTAGGCAGCTAGTAAGAAAGAATACATCGGACACAGAATTTTACAGTAAAATATCAAAAGGGTCAGACAACTTATGTGAATGTATTCAACAAACCAAGATGGCTGTTATGTCTTGAATCCGTTAGACTTCAGATGTAGGTTTCAATTGAACAACATGTAAATCACTGCCCCAAGATAACATCAGGTTTTATCAGAATAAAGGTGACATCTTAGGTCATACAATGCATTTTAGGTGTGAGGCCATATGTTCGTATTTCATCCTGGAAGCAGATTGGTTTTCTTTAAAAAATAGGAATTTATAAAATGCCATACCAACTGACTATTTAGATTGTGCACTTTTTGAACAAAGTAGAATGTACCTGCAAATTCAAATCTGCAATTTCACCCAAGAATTTATATGTGTACGTGTATGCATTTGGGAGGGGTGGGGGAGGGAGAAGAGGAAGAGCGTGTGTTTGCATGTGAGAGAGAGAAAAAGAGAGAGAGAGAAAGAGAGAGAGAGAGAAAAAGAGAGCGAGCGAGAGAGAAAAAGAGAGCGAGAGAGAGAGAAAAGAGCGAGAGAGAGAGAAAAGAGCGAGAGAGAGAGAAAAGAGCGAGAGAGAGAGAAAAGAGCGAGAGAGAGAGAAAAGAGCGAGAGAGAGAGAAAAGAGCGCAAAAAGAGAAAGAAAAGAGAAGAGAGAATGGGGGGGGGGGGGGAAAGAGAGAGAGCGCGAGAGACGGCAAAAGAAAGGAGAGCGAGAGAGAGTGACAGAGCGTGAGCGAGTCTGTGAAAGTGTTTTTGTGTGAGAGTGCGTGTATGTGCCCATGTGTATGAATGTGTGACAGTGTAGAGTGTAGTGGGCTAAATAGAAAGAAACACAGCTTGTCTATGCCTTAAGTATCATTATTCTTCTCACACAGTTCACAACATTCCCAAATTAGGTGTAATCGGCAAATTTTGAAATTATTCCCTAAAAGTGCAAGATATTTGACACTGAATGACGTCACAGATTAGAGTACTGAACCAAGGAAACTTCAAACACACTTTAGACAATTATGCACTACTGCTATTTGCATTATCCAGACAATTTCACATCCAATTTGCTGCTGTCTCTCTCTTATCCCATAGGCTTCAACTTTGCTGACAAGCCAGTCATGTGGCAGTTCAAATGCTGTTCAGCAGTTAATCAACCTTGTTAGTTCAACAAAAACCCAATCTAGTTAAACACAAATTGTTCTCAACAAGTCCGTACTGGTTTTCCGTAGCTTAGACATTTATACGAATTGAATATCACGTGTACAGAGGCACAGTGAAAAGCTTTGTCTTGCAAGCAATACAGGCAGATCACAGAGTTAAGTAGCATAGATAAGTAAATAATAGGTAAACAGCAGCAAAATCGAAAACACAGGTACAGACAAATGTTCAGAGTTTGAGAGTCCATTCAGTATTCTAACAACAAACTGTTACAAAACTGGCTGGTGCACATGTTCAGGCTTCTGTACCTTCTCTCCGATAGGAAAGGTTGTAGAAAAACATTGCCAGGGTGGGAAGGATCTTTGAGAATGCTGGCGGCCCTTCCTTGACAGCGGGCCTGGTACATGGATTTTATAGATGGAAGGTTGGCCTTCGTGATTGTCCAGGCTGAGTTCACCACTCTCTGTAACCGCCTCCAATCTTAAACGTTACAGTTGCCATACCAGGTAGTGATACATCCAGACAGAATGGTCTCGATGGCACACCTATAAAGGTTGGCAAGGGTATTTGCTGTCATGCCAAATTTCCTCAGCTGCCTGAGGAAGAAGAGGCCTTGTTGGGCCTTTGTAACCAGTACATCCACATGAAGAGTCCAAGAAAGCTTGTTGTGGATGACCACTCCAAGGAGTTGGACACTCTCCACTCGCTCCACCTCTGTGCTGTTTAAATGTGTGGGCGGCATGAGTAACATCCCGCCAAAGTCAATAATGAGTTCCTTGGTTTTGCATTGAGAGAAAGGTTGTTCTCAGTGCTACATTTTTCCAGGTCTTCCATCTCCTGTCTGTAATTCGTTTTGTTGTCAACTGAGATTTGACCGACTATGGTGGTGTCATCAGTGAACTTGTAAATGGCATTAGTCTGGTATTTGGCAAAGAAGTCATGGGTATACAGTGAGTACAGAAAAGGGCTGAATATGCACCCCTCGGGGGCTCCATGTTGAGTGTCAGTGAAGGTGAAATACTGTCCCCAATCTTCACTGATTGCGGCCTGTGGGTCAGGAAACTGAGGATCCAGTTAGAGAATGGGGCTTGGTTCAAGTTCACTAAGTTTAGTAATCAGTCTTGAAGGAGTAATAGTGTTGAAGGCTGAACTGTAGTCAATGAGTAGGATTCTTATGCAGCTGTTCTTGGTGTCAAGATGTTCTAAGGAGAAGCGAAGGGCAAGTGATATGGTATCTGACGTGGATCTGTTGATCAGATAGGAAAATTGGAATGG
Organism: Chiloscyllium plagiosum; assembly: GCF_004010195.1. Taxonomy (NCBI): domain Eukaryota; kingdom Metazoa; phylum Chordata; class Chondrichthyes; order Orectolobiformes; family Hemiscylliidae; genus Chiloscyllium; species Chiloscyllium plagiosum. Next base: position 43,696,085 of record NC_057719.1, read on the forward strand.
GTCAAGAAGAGTGGGGAGGCTGGAGTTGATGAATGCCATGACCAGCACTTTCAAAGCACTTCATGACCACCAAAGTTAGGGCCACTGGGTAGTAATCATTGAGACATGCTACATGAGCCTTCTTAGGCATAGCGATGATGTTGGCTCTTTTGAAACATTCAGGAACAATGGCCTGCTGCAGAGAGAGGTTGAAGATGACAGAGAAGACCTCCGCCAGTTGATCTGCGCATGCTCTGAGTGCATGGCTTGGTACTCTGTCTGGTCCCATCGCTTTCCTTGGATTCACATGAAGGAAAACTGAACTGACCTCTGATGCAGTGACTATTGGGATAGGTTCGCCAGGACTTGTCAGAATAGGCGCTACCTCTTTGCTGAAATTCTGCTCAAAGTGAGCATGTGTTACAGCTCTTGATTTTTGTTTATTTTTATTATATTCTTTTATCAATTTTGGTTTGGAGCTGTGAACTGGAAGTCAAGGATGACATTTGGATTCTGGGTAACAACTTGCATTAAAAAAAGAAACCAAATAACCTTTGCTTATTCGGGAGGCCAAGCCTGGAACTCAATTGTAGGTTACTTTCTGATCAAAAGGTTCTGTAGATGTTTCACTGGGGAAGAGCATTATGCTTGAATAGATAGCAAATGTTGGCCATTAATAAGGTCAGTACCCAGGAATTGGTTCGAACAAGTCTGGAAAAGACCTTGTGCTTAAGCAAACGGCAGATATTGAAAGGTAACTCAAACCTAGTAGAGGAAGACAGTCAGTCTGTCAGGGAATGGTTAGAGTTTGGATTGGGCTTTAGACTATGTTTTCTCTGAAGGAGGTATCTAGCTGTTGATATGACAGCATGAAAATTTGAAAGCTTCCTGTCTAACTTCTAATAAGCAGATCTTGGAAGTTCAATGAACTGAAAACTAAATTATGAATGAACTAAATTATGAAGGTCACCATGATTAATTTCTTCAGAAAATCAACTAAGAAATCATTATCTGCACTTGTGGACCAATGCACTGCAAAAATCACAACTAATCTACCCAATTATTTTCTTCTATTTATCCCGTTTGTTTGTCTGGGTCTTTTGTGTGTATAAGGCTGAAAACAAAGGTTTGGGTTAAATTACTTTTTTTTTGTCTGCTAATGTTATCATGCTGCTATTAAATGGTTAAGTTTTTTGCTTAAAACACAAAATAGCTTCTGAGGGTCTTAGAGGGTTTGAAGGTTGATTTGATTTGGATATCTATTTAAGGTGGAACGCAACTAACAGCTGTTGTGTATGCCCAGATAATCATTCCTAAAATCTTTCCTACCAAAAGGTTAAGCTGACTGGCATATAGTTAAGGAGTTAATTCTTGCTCCCTTCTTGGAAGGAAAGTGTAAAATTTATAATTCTCCATTCCTGTCACCATTGCTATATTTCCAGCTGCTCATCCACTTTCAACTCTAGGTTTGTCACTACTGAATGCTACCTACCCTTTACTCTCATGCATCTTATCCTCCTTAGGATTTCATACCTTGTTTAATCCTTTTAAAATTCTCCACTAACTCCAATGTTTTGGCTTTTGTTTTTTAAAGTTGCAGTGTTATTGAAATGAAGAGGCTCTGAGTTTAAGTCCTCCAGGAATTAAAGTGCGCAATCCAGGGTAACAATGTCACATGCATTAACTGTTGCTGGCAAGAGGCATTAAATAGATCACAACTGTTTAATTAGGTAGAAGTACAAGTCCCAAGTCACTCCTACAGAAGAGCAGATTGTTCAAATGTCATTGCTACAGAGGAAATGCAAGCCATTTTATACTTTTCTATAAATCATTGTAATTAATTTTTGTGGGATGTTTATTGAGTTCTTGGTGGATGAAGGATTCAAAGCAGAAATGCTTGAGTTCTACTTTCAATTATTTGGATGGATTGTTTGTGTTAAGAATTGTGTTAAGGATCTGCTGCTTGAATGTGATTATTACAAATCATAACCACATTCACGATCACAATTGACAGTTAATGTGAACATTGGTAAACAGATAAGATCACATGATGCCCCATTTTCCTACAAACGAACACTGAATACTGCTACAATAGTGATTCACAGACTTATATATTCACATTTAGAAGATAAGTATGTTGACCAATTTAACATCAAATCAAGAGAACACTGCCTCACCTTCGACTTCCCTGATTGTATCTTTCACTCTAGTCTAAGCCTAGTATTTCAATCCCTTTACTCCCTAACTTCCTAATCCATCTAATCGTCACCTCCTCATACTCAAAGCAAGAGAAAGGGAGGATCCTTGGTCAATTGGCAGAAAGGATGAGAATACAGCTATGAAGGTCATGTTTTGCTGTAACCCATACTCCAAATGCTGTCCATAGATTTGCTTATTTTCCCCAATTTGTCAATGACCTCACTTGATCACAAACAGCCTTAATTAAAGCAAAAACAAAACAAACAACATTCCGATGATGGTTCACTGGACCTGAACCATTAATTTTGCTTTCTCTCCACAAATGCTGCCAGACCTGCTGAGATTTTCCAATAATTTGTTTCTGTTTCAGGTTTCCAGCATATGCAGTTCTTGCCTTTATTTCAGTCTTAACTAAATACATTCACAGATAATCAATGTGAAGTACATAAGATCAATAAAGTGGCATATTCCATAAGGTCAGAAAGAGGAATAAACAGCTCAGTCAAGCCTACTAAAATAAAGCACTACTGATAATCTGGAAGAACATTCTATCCTGACAACCAGTCATCCAAACTCTGAAGGAGAAATTGGTAGATGTCATTTCATTGTAGGTGGATAAATATGGCATTGTTTAAAATATGCAGCTAAGCCATGTACAAAGGCATATTTCCATTGGTCTGGAAATATAGATTCTTATTGCAATCAATGTTAACTCTCGTCCTAAAGCTAAAATTTACTTACAGTCAGCAGCTTTTCCGCTGTTGGTCTCTTCTTTGGATTTTTTGTCAATGCTACTTTGAGAAAACTATGGAATGTTGTGCTCCTAAAAAGAGTGAACTTGGATATTACAGCTGTTTGTGAAAAACAAATCCAGCCATTTTCAATAATAATTTCAACAGTAGCGACAATTGTTGCCTTGTGATACTCTTCAATTGCAACTGGGTTTTAATTGTTACTTCCACAGCTAAATAGGATTAAAATGCTTGACATACACATTTGCAATTCTATCATCTTTACTATGTGATAAGTTATCAAAATAAAATTCCTCAAATCAATTCACACCACAAGCACTGTGTTGAGTTTTGGGCAGCAAATTAATTAGCCATTGGAAATAATTTCACAAAGAGTCATTAGTCTGATTCCAAGTCTTAAAAGGTCTAATTACGGCCAAAGTCTGAAAAGGCTTGGACTTTAAAGTCACAAACAGAGAAAGCTTAGGACTGATGTTTGAGGTCAATAATTCTCAACTTGGGCTGTACCAATCATTTCTGGTACTGCACATTGTATCTCTGACAATTTCCACTTGTCTCAAAGGCATATGCATAAGCAATTGGGACACAATTTGCAAATGGACAAGTCCTGTTGTGGGGTCAATGACCCCAACAGCTATCCTTTTATTGATTTGGCCTTATGTATTTTCACATTAATCACTCAAGTTCATTGCAGATGATAGTTTGACAGGTTTGCTCAAATGAATTCAGCACTACTTTTTCTACAGCACTCAAAAAGGTGTTGAAGCCATTTAGTAACCCTATTATTATCTTAATCAATGACAACAATGAATACAAAAGTATCAAGCTTGCATGTTCATTCACAATGGCATGGGCAAGGTATCTCCATCTCTTAAAGAATTGTTGCTCAGTACCAGCAATAAGTTTCACAGAAGTAAATAAAGAAAGATAGTAATATTTGCTGAATTAATTTTTAAAAACAGAAAAATATCTCATGCTGTGAAGTTAAAAAACACACAATACCAGCTTATAGTTCACCAGGTTTATTTGGAACCACGAGCTTTTGAGCCACTGCCTCTTCATCAGGTGGTTGTGGAACATGACAAATGACACAGAATTTATAGCAAAAGGGTTACAGTGTCATGGAGTTGTAATGATATGTTAAACAACTTTAGTTAAAAATCACACAACACCAAGTTATAGTTCTTAAACAAATTTAGATTAAGTCTTTTATCTTTTAGAATGGATATGGTGGTTTGGGTTCTTTAATATGTAAATCCCAGAATTATATTAATTAGCCATTGGAAACAACTTCACAGAGTCATTAGTCTGATTCCCAGTCTTAAAAAGGTCTAAATATGATCAAAGTCTGAAAAAGCTTGGACTTAAGTCACAAAAGGAGAAAGCTTATCTAATAATAGGTGTCATCCCAGCTCTGACAATGTATTAAATGTGTGAAGGTAATATCTGTACCAATGTTGAGTTAATTCTATCTCTAAAGTGGGGCACACAGAATCTCACATGGATTCATGCAGTTTTTGAGCAAAACAAAATGTAATTCTGCAAATACGAATTCACCCCATAAACATATATGCGTGCGTGTGCAGGAGAGACAGAGTAAGTGTGTGGGTGTGAGTGCATGTGAAAGATTGTGTATAAGCTTGGTCAAGTATGTGTAGGAGTGTGATGAGATATAAGCCTGCAAGAGGGTGTGTGCATGGGGGGTGCATGTGTGTCTATGAAAGAGGGTCTGCGCGAGTGTATATAGGAGTGTGTGCATGTGAGCGCAAGAGTGTGCACAACCCTGTCACAGTATTTGCTGCAAGACATGTCAGAGTGTCGACATGGATACCACCATTACACCAAATATGCAACAGGTATCTGATGTGACTCGTCCAACGTTGTCTATCTCACATGCTGCAGGCAGGGATGCCCTGAGGCTTAGTACATTGGCAAGACTGAACAGACGTTAAGACAACGGATGAATGGACAGCGTGCAACGATCACCAGACAAGACTGTTCCCTCCCAAAAAGAGAACACTTCAGTGGTCCGGGACATTCGGCCTCGCACCTCCGGGTGACCATCCTCCAAGGCAGATTTCGGGACTTGCAACAACGCATACTGGCTGAGCAGAGGCTGATAGCCAAGTTGGATACCCATGGGGAAGGTCTCAACTGGGACCTTGGGTTCATGTCACACTACAGGTGACCCCACTGCACTATACTCTCATACATAAGCTCTCTCTCATACACACACACGTGCACTCCCCCATGCACCCTCTTACAGGCTTATACACCATCACACTCACACACATACTTGACCAAGCTTACACATACATACATATAGACCCACTGTGTCTCCTGCATGCACTGACATAAAAGTTTGAGGTGAACTTGTATTTGCAGAATGACATGATTTTGCTCAAAATCTGCAAAAATCCATGTAAAATTCTGTAAGCCCAACTTTAGAAATAGAATTGACTCAACATTGGTACAGACTTTACCTTCACACATTTAATGCATTGTCTGTGCTGAGGTGGCACCTATTAGTGAGCTGGCACCACTTTGAGAATATAATTCTGGGATTCACATATTAAAGAACCTAAACCACCATATCCCATTCTAAAAGATAAAAGACTTAATATAAATTTGTTTAAGAACTATAACCTGGTGTTGTGTGATTTTTAAACTAAAGTTGTTTAACATATCATTACAACTCCATGACACTGTAACCCTTTTGCTATAAATTCTGTGTCATATGGTCATGCTCCGCACCACCTGATGAAGAGTCAGCACCTCGAAAGATAGCGCTTCCAAATAAACCTGGTGGACTATAATCTGGTATTGAGGCTTTTAACTTTGTCCACTTCAGCCCAACACCAGCACTTCTAAATCATGCTGCAAACCAAGAGTCTCCAAAATATGTCTAACATGGGAGGGGAATCCCAGAAGTATGGAGGTTAAAAGCTCCTGTTTTAAGCGATGAACAAAATTTTAAAAAGTCAAATTGTAAGTATTGGACAAAGCAACTAGTCCAAATGAGTAAAAATAACATTTCGATTCAATCTTGAAGCTCCTCGCCATTCTGAAATGATCATTAATTATTATGGACTAAAAGATAAAGTGTAGGCCAAAGCCCTGGAAATCATTTATTAATCAATTGGATATTGCAATGGAGCAATTGTAGCAGAATGTTGACCATTTAGAACTAGGATGGGCCAAACCAGCCACCTCCTTCATTTGTACTCCTCTTTGGTGAGTTAAATCTGAATTCACTTCAATTGACTCCTCAGTATCGATTTTCAAACATAAGCTTCCATAGAAGCTGTATATACTCACCATTTTATTTTGTCTTTTAACTTGGGTGGTTGAAATCCACTTTTGCTCATTAAGAATAACGCCCTAGAGGTAGAAACATGAATCAAAATGTATTTAAAAAAAAACAATTTGCAAAGTTTATAATTCAATATTCCAAAAACTTGTATTTGTTACATAGAAGGTAAGATAAACAGGCCATTAAACCATCTGTGATATGCCAGCATTTATAAGCAACTTAACTGCCATTTCAATTACCTCTTTCCAATATGATCTTGCATGCCTCTATTCCTTTAGCTCTCATGAACACATTTAGCCTTTTTTCCTCAAGTGCAATAATTCTACTTGCTTGTGTGTGCAACAAATTTCAAATTCGCACTGTGTACAAAGATATTCTAAATTCCATGTTTGTTCAGCTTGTAGCTATTCATACCTCTTTTACTGTCATGTTCCATAAGTGGAAACAGTTTCTCAAGATGCACTCAACTTATTCTCAACCACCCCACAGACCACTTCAGTCTATTTCTCAGACAAAACATTGCCAACCTATTCAATCTTTCCAGGTAGTTGTGTCCTCCAAGTTCTGGTAAAACCCTTATAATTTTACTCCCAACATTTTCTCCAGTAGTATATAATATCCTCTTGTGATGTGGAGACCACATCAGCATATAGTGCTCATGTTGTGGTTTAGACAATAGGGTCTCAGTTTAACATTTTAAATGAAAGATAGCACCTCTAAAACACAGCCCAGTACTCTGGTCAATCACTGTAACATTTTCAACTTTGAACCATTTACATTTCAGATCTATTTGCTTATTTTCATGAATTTGCTTTATATCTTTCAGAGGCTAAGCGGCATCAAACAGCCATCTTATGCTTTGCTATATTGAATGTTACTTGTTATTTACTTCAGCATACATTTGGTTAGTAAGACCTGCAACTTTGGCATTATCTAAAACTTGGACCAGTTGTTGCATGTAAATCATGCGTATAATGAGCAATAATGGTCTGGTAGCAGGAGCCGCTGGTGGACACCATTTCCAACTTGCCAACATAAAAAACATTCTCTCAACTCTTAAACGGTATGCTTTTCTTTCTTGACCTATCTCTTAATCCATTGTGTTATCTGGCCCTGGACATCAGCTGCAAAATCAAACTATTATCAAGCCTTTCACTCTTGATTCTCATCCAAGAATTAAAAGAAATGCATATGAGTTTGGATACAACCATCCTACTGGGGATGCAACCAATGTAATTTAATACACTATTAACTGTACAAATTTTGACAATGAAAGATTGACAATTTTAAAAAAAACACTTGAGCTAGGCTAGTTGAAAGCAGCCAGTGGATCTAAATTTTCAGCTTTCAGCCATGGTTTCCTTTGCTCAACATCTTCAAAGCAGTTGGTAAAGCTCTAGGAGAGTAAAATTTAAAAAAAACTTTGTTTATAAAAGAAGCTTGGGACAGCCAAAGTACTCTCATGAAATGCTGTTGAGGTGTAGAGAAGCTTAGTTGCCAATTTGCAACCTTGAACCCATTAACCAAGTAATGAGATAACTAACCAGATAATGCTATTATCTGATATTGATCAAGCTAAAAAGAATTCCCTCACTCTCTCAATATAATCATTTCATAGGTCATAAAAAAAACAAAAAACAAGCCAATTTTTCCAACCAATCCATGTGAGCATTTACATCATGGAATCTCTTATGCTCATTTGAGATGACAACAGGGTCTCAGTTTAACATTTTAATGAAAAACAGCACCTCCAAAGTGCAGTACGCCCTCATTTGTTTGTGACTATATACAGCAAAACTCTGACAACATCCAGGTTGACTTGATAAATGGCATCTGATATTTGCATCACATAAAATACCAGGCAACGACTAGTTCCAACATGAGAGAATCTAATTATTGTTCCTTGACATTACCATCAAGGAATCCCTCACTATCAACATCCTTGGGGCTACCAGTGACCAGAAAATGAACTGGACCAATCATATACTGTGCCTACATGACCAAACTAGATGCTGGGAATTTTGCAACTAGTAATTTATCTCCAAAACACAAGGCAGGAGTATGTTTGAATATTCTCCAACGTCAAGCAGCTCAGCACTATCTTGGACAAAGCAGCCAACTTGATTAGTACCCCATCTAACACCCTCAACATTTACTTCCTCCACTGTCTATGCACCAAAGCAACAATGTGTACCATCAATAAGATGCAGTGCATAAATTCACCAAGGGATCTTTGGTAGGACCAACAAAATCTGTGACTTCAATTACCTTAACGGACAAAGGCAGCAGCTGCATGAGAACACCATCACATGCACTTTCCCTGCAAACCACTCACCACCCTAATTTTGAACTATAATCACTATTCCTTCACTGTCACTGGGTCAAAACCCTGAAACATCCTTCCTAACAGCACTACAAGTGTAGTGACCCTCATGGTTTTCACTGACTCAAGGCAATAGCTTGAGGGCAACTAGGGATGGAAAATAAACGGACCAGCCAGCAATGCCAGAATCGATCGATCGAATGAACGAAAAAAAAAAGGACAGCACTAATCTAGACTATTAGCAATTAGTCTTTGGGATAAGTGTATGAACACATGACTCACTAGCCCAGAGGAAAGTTGCTACCACTAGATTAAGGCATATATCTGCACTTTGGATAAAGAAATTAATTGAATAAACAACAAGCAAGTCAAACAACAACAGATTATCTCCCCATAGTACACAAAGTTAGCATTTTCATATGCTGCACAATAATCACTAAGTTTGAAAATGATAGAAATTGAGATAGTAACTTACTGAGATATTGATTAGTTTAACACTTTGGAAGTCAGTACCACAACTATTACAATTTAAACACCATACTCAGCAGCCACATTACGCAAGGATCAATAGCTTGTTTTAATCACGGATTTAGCTGCAATTCAACTTTGCTGATCACTAAGCAACTTCGAAGAAAGGAATCCTATTCACTAGACATGAGTCAGGCAGGAGCATAAGTGCTGCCCTGCAGGTGTGCTGTATTTTGCAGACGTGTCAAATTCAAAGGATTATTAAACTGATGCTCTGCCATCTCTCTCTGCCATATGTAAAAGACCCCAGAGAATATTTGAAGAGCATTAGAGGAATTTGCCTGGTGTCATGATCAAAATTTATCCTTTGGCCAAAAACTAAGATTTACAAAAATCAAATGCTGAAAACACTCAGCAGGTCTAGCAAAATCTGTGGAGAAGGAAGTAACAGTTCATAGAACATAGAACATTACAGTGCAGTACAGGCCCTTCGGCCCTCGATGTTGCGCTGACCTGTCATACCAATCTGAAGCCCATCTAACCTACACTATTCCATGTACGTCCATATGCTTGTCTAATTACGACTTAAATGTACTTAAAGTTGGCAAATCTACTACTGTTGCAGGCAAAGCATTCCATACCCTTACTACTCTGAGGAAAGAAACTACCTCTGACATTTGTCCTATATCTATCACCCCTCAATTTAAAGCATTGTCCCTTCGTGCTCGACGTCACCATACTTGGAAAAAGGCTCTCCCTGTCCACCCTATCTAACCCTCTGATTATCTTATATGTCTTTATTAAGTCACCTCTCAACCTTCTTCTCTCTAACGAAAACAGCCTCAAGTCCCTCAGCCTTTCCTCGTAAGACCTTCCCTCCATACCAGGCAACATCCTAATGAATGTCCTCTGCACCCTTTCCAAAGCATCCACATCCTTCTTATAATGCAGTGACCAGAACTGTACACAATACTCCAAGTGCGGCCGCACCAAAGTTTTGTACAGCTGTAGCATAACCTCATGGTTCCAGAACTCGATCCCTCTATTAATAAAAGCTAAAACACTGTATGCCTTCTTAACAACCCTGTCAACCTGGGTGGCAACTTTCAAGGATCTGTGTACCTGAACACGGAGATCTCTCCGCTCATCTACACTACACCGTGGGCGGCACGGTGGCACAGTGGTTAGCACTGCTGCCTCACAGCGCCAGAGACCCGGGTTCAATTCCCCGACTGACTGTGTGAAGTTTGCACGTTCTCCCCGTGTCTGCGTGGGTTTCCTCCCGGTGCTCCGGTTTCCTCCCACAGTCCAAAGATGTGCAGGTCAGGTGAAATGGCCATGCTAAATTGCCCGTAGCGTTAGGTAAGGGGTAAGTGTAGGGGTATGGGTGGGTTACGCTTCGGCGGGTCGGTGTGGACTTGTTGGGCCGAAGGGCCTGTTTCCACACTGTAATGTAATGTAATCTAATCTAATCTAAAACAGAGTGAAAGGCAGGACTGATTACATCACATTTAGCATAAAATATCTCAAGACATTTCACAGGAACATTACCACACAAAGTAATACAATGAGCCACAGAAGTAGATATTTGGACAGATGACCAAAAGCTTGATTGGAGATAAGTTTCAAAGAGTTGTATTAAAAGGAAGAAAATGGGGGAGGAAGGTAAAGTGACACAGGGAGGGGAATTCCTGATCTCTGGGTCTTGACACATGTATGATTACAGTCAAGCAATTAAAATGAAGATGAACAATCAAAAAGGTCCTCAAATATCTTACAAAGTTTTGTGGATTAAACTACATACTGAAGCAGTTAGTCTGTCTTCCAAATACTGTTTATTTATATCTTAGTTCAGTGGAGACACTAGTTCGCTCTTTTTCCTTTCTGTAGGCAACCTCCACTTACTCAAGAGGAATCAGACTGAAATGCAAGCTGTATAGACAATCAGCTCCTCCATGGTCTTTTGAGCATAACTTTAAAAGTACTTATTTTACAACGCTGTCACTGAAGATTAAAAAGGAGGATTAATGCCATAAAAGAATCAGAAAATAAGGATGAGAATTTTACATTCAAGGCATTTCTAAATGAGGAGCCATTATAAGTGAGTAAAAACATTGTGGGGGTGGGGATGAAGGGAGGAGGGGTAAGGGAAATAGTAGTTACCTGCAAACAAGGACAATAGAGTTTTGGCTGAGTGTTTACAGAGAGAATTTGGGGTGTATTGGAATATTAGTGTCAGACAAATAAATGACAAATGGATTGATGATGCAAAGCAAAGTGTATGGTAAGCAAAAAATTGATTTGATGTCATTTGATTTATTATTGTCGCATGCAATGAGATACAGTATTGTTGGTTCTTGGAAGCTGATGACGACAATAGCTGAATGATTATGCAATCTGTTCCCTACAGCAGTAGTCAACATCTGAAAATATTGAACTCAGTAATGTTGCTGTGAAGTCTAGTCCAAAGATAAGGCACTGCTCCTGAAATCTCTACTGAGCTTCACTGGAACAGAGGGTGAAGCAGAGAGTAGGGCAGTCAACTGGAAAAGCAATCAAAAGTGGGCTACATAAAGGTGCTCAGTGAACACAATGAGCTTGGTCTTTCCAACATAAAAAGAGACTACGATGAATCTAGAATGCCAAATCCAACAAACAGTAATCTCAACGTGGTCAATATCCTAATCAATAAAAAGAATGGCAAAGGGCTCTTACTATTACAGCACTTTGAAAAAAAAGTACTGTGAGAAGGAGATTAGGATATGGAGTCATAGAGATGCACAGCACGGAAACAGACCCTTCGGTCCAATTCGTTCATGCTGTCCAGATATCCTAACCTAATCTAGTCCCATTTGTCAACACTTGGTCAGTAACCCTCTAAAACCGTTCTTATTCATTTACCCATCCAAATGCCCTTTACATGTTGTAATTATAGAAGCCTACACCACTTCCTCTAGCAGCTCATTCCATACACGCACCTCGGAGTGAAAAAGTTGCCCCTCAGGTCCCTTTTAAATTTTTCCTTTCTCACCCTCACCCTATGTCCTCTAGTTCTGGACTCTTCCGCCCCAGGGAAAAGACCTTGTCTATTTACCCTATCCATGTCCCTCATGATTTTCTAAACATCCATAAGGTCACCTCTCAGTCTCCAATGCTCCAGGGAAAACAGACCCAGCCTATTCAGCCTCTCCCTACAGCTCAAATCCTCCAACCCTGGCAACCACATTGTAAACCTTTTCTGAACCCTTCCAAGTTTCACAACATCCTTCCATTAGGAGGGAGACCAGAATTGCACACAATATTCCAAAAGTAGCCTAACCAATGTCCTATACAGCCACAATATTACCTGGCAACTCTTATACTCAATGCTCTGACCAATACCAGATGCCTTCTTCACTATCCTGTCTCCCTGTGACTCCACTTTCAAGGAACCATGAATCTGCATCCCAAGGTCTCTTTGTTCAGCAACACTCCCCAAGACCTTACCATTAAGTCCTGCTCTAATTTACCTTTCCAAAATGCAGCACCTCACATTTATCTAAAGTAAACTCCATCTGCCACTCATCGCCCTATCTGATCAAAATTCCATTGTACTCGGAGTTCAGTTTCTTCACTGTCACTACACCTCCAATTTTAGTGCCATCTGCAAACCTACAAACTATACCTCCTATGTTCACAACCAAATCATTTATATAAATGACGAAAAGTAGTGGATCTAGCGCTGAGCCTTGTGACACTCCACTGGTAACAGGCCTCCAGTTTGAAAGGCAACCCTCCACCACCACCCTCTGTCTTCTACCTTTGAGCCAGTTCTGTATCCAAATGGCTAGTTCTCCCTGTATTCCATGAAATCTAACCTTACTAATCAATCTACAATGGGGAACCTTGCCTAATGTCTTACTGAATTCCATATAGATCACATCTACCGCTCTGCCCTCATCAATCCTCTTTGTTACTTCTTCAAAAAATTCAATCAAGTTCGAGAGACATGATTTCACATGCACAAAGCCATGCTGACTATCCCTAATCAGTCCTTGCCTTGCCAAATACATGTAAATCCTGTCCCTCAGGATTCCTTCCAACAACTTGCCCATCACAAAGGTCAGGCTCACTGGTCTATAGTTCCCTGGCTTTTTCTTACCACTTTTCTTAAATAGTAGCACCTTGCTCTGATCACTATTCTTCAGTTCCAAGATGTCTGAAGGAATGGTGGTAGCATCTTGCTGTTGATGGCAGAAATAGCAGAGAATAATCTTTTAAATATGGAAGCTAATGATATAGAAGTTAAGAACAACTGAACCAAATAATGGTCTCAAGAGAGGTGCAATGCGCGGCAGAGCGGAGTGATACTGCCACGCTTTTGCGCAAAAGAACCTAAATACTTATCCTGGCTTTGTGCATGTATTATAGAAATAAAAAAAATCCCCTTCAGAATAGTTTTGTTATGTTTGTTCAAAGGCCAGAGTTAAAATCTGAAAAGTTAAAGAGAACATGAAGAGCTCAACAGACATGTCATTTACACAGAATTACCAATGTGAAAACCAGAATACCTCATAGGGTGCAAATCAAACATTGGAGGTTGCAATTCTGCCAATTCAATTGCTGTAATTCCAACAGCCCAGATGTCACAAAGTTGGTTATATCCACCATTCTTCTCCACTGCAGCAACTTCTGGTGCCATCCTACAAATGACAAAGATAGCCCTCAGATGCAGAAAAAGATTTCAGCAATGTTAAAAATATTCTGTTTGAGAGCCAGTTACCACATCATTTTTCTATCGTATATATATTTCTAGAAATATGCATAGTAGGATAGTAAATGAAAACTCGAATCATAACCAGTGAATTGTGGGTCACAAAATGTATTACATAGGCATTCAAAAATGCAACACTAAAAATAATTGATACATTTTTGATCAGCTTACAAATGCAATTTGAACCTTGATAATGATTCCTAGTCCATCCAACTTGTACTAAAGCTTTTTTCTTCCAAAGTTTGAAGCATTCAATAACTACAATATTGATAGCCTCATTTGCATAGAACATAGAACATTACAGCACAGAACAGGCCCTTCAGCCCACGATGTTGTGCCGAACATTTGTCCTAGTTTAAGCACCCATCCATGTACCTATCCAATTGCCGCTTAAAGGTCGCCAATGATTCTGACTCTACCACTCCCACAGGCAGCGCATTCCATGCCCCCACCACTCTCTGGGTAAAGAACCCACCCCTGACATCTCCCCTATACCTTCCACCCTTCACCTTAAATTTATGTCCCCTTGTAACACTCTGTTGTACCCGGGGAAAAAGTTTCTGACTGTCTACTCTATCTATTCCTCTGATCATCTTATAAACCTCTATCAAGTCACCCCTCATCCTTCGCCGTTCCAACGAGAAAAGGCCTAGCACTCTCAACCTATCCTCGTACGACCTATTCTCCATTCCAGGCAACATCCTGGTAAATCTTCTCTGCACCCTCTCCAAAGCTTCCACCTCTTTCCTAAAGTGAGGTGACCAGAACTGCACACAGTACTCCAAATGTGGCCTAACCAAAGTCCTGTACAGTTGCAACATCACTTCACGACTCTTGAATTCAATCCCTCTGCTAATGAACGCTAATACACCATAGGCCTTCTTACAAGCTCTATCCACCTGAGTGACAACTTTCAAAGATCAAAGATCAAACAGATTTGCATGATTAAGTTTTTTTTTTAAAACATGATAGTTAAAACTCTAACTTCTTAACTGGCTCTTTTGCAGCAGTAATCAGGCTTCAAAAAGGAAGAATTAGGTCATGCCTACTATTAAAAATGCAAAGATTTTAAGGGACCACAACTGACAACACTTGGTCAGCACTCCATGTCAGTCATTGCTGTCTCAGAACTTGCAAACTAAGAATCTCATCATGAAATGCCAGAGGGTCATGGCCATGGTTTGCAAAGCACACGTAACAGATTTGTAAAAGCAAAATAATGCTCGACCAATCTAATGGAATTTTTGATGAAGTAACCGAGAAGGGTGTTGAAGGGAATGAGAGAGATGTTATGCAGATTTTAAGAAAGCTTTGACAAGGATGTATACAAAAGGAATGACCTACAAAATAAGGATTATGGAACAGGAGAATTAGTGCTCAACTGGATAAAAATTGGCTTATGGACAGAAGGCAACAAATCACAATAGATGGTTATTTTGCAGACTGCAGGGCAGAAACTGTGGTATTCCCCAACAGTGAGTGCGAAGACCACAGTTTATTTTTGCAACATAATTGACTTGATATTGGAATAGAACAAAACAGCGCAGAACAGGCCCTTCGGCCCTTGATGGTGCGCCAACCTGTGAACTAATCTAAGCTCGTCCCCCTACACTATCCCATCATCATCCATATGCTTATCCAAAGATTGTTTAAATCTCCGTGGCGGATTTAACTACATTGGCAGGCAGGCTATTCCACTCCCTTACCACTCTGAATAAAGAACCTGCCTTTGACATCTGTCTTAAATCTATCACCCCTCAATTTGTAGTTATGCCCCCTCGTACAAGCTGACATCATCATCCTTGGAAAAAGACTTTCACTGTCTACTCTATCTAATTCTCTGATTGTCTTGTATGCCTATATCAAATCCCCTCTAAGCTTTCTTCTTTCCAATGAGAACAGGTTCAAGTCTCTCAGCCTTTCCTCATAAGAGTTTCCTTCCACACCAGGCAACATCCTGGTAAATCTCCTCTGCACCTTTTCCAATGTTCCACATCCTTCCTGCAATGGGGCGACCAGAACTGTGCATAATATTCCAAATGAGGCCGCACTAGCATTTTATATAGTTGCAGCATGATATTGCGACTCCGGAACTTAATCCCTCTACGAATAAAACCTAACACACCGTATGCCTTCTTAACAGCACTGTCATCCTGGGTGGCAACTTTCAGGGGTCTATGTACATGGACTCCAAGATTACTCTGCACATCCACACTACCAAGAATCTTTCCATTGACCCAGTACTCTGCCTTCCTATTATTCTTCCCAAAGTGAATGACCTCACAGTTAGCTGCATTGAACTCCATTTGCCACCTCACAGCCCAATTCTGCAGTTTATCCAAGTCCCCCTGCAACCTGTAACATTCTTCCACACTATCCACTACTCCACCGAATTTAGTGTCATCTGCAAACTTACTAACCCATCCACCTATGCTTGCTCTAAGTCTTTTATAAAAGTGTCCAAACACAGATCCTTGTGGCACACCACTAGTAACCGGACTCCAAACTGAATATTTTCCATCAGTCACCATTCACTGCCTTCTTTCATAAAGCCAGTTTCTAATCCAAACTGCTAAATCATCCTCAATCCCGTGCCTCCGCATTTTCTCCAACAGCCTACCATATGGAACCTTATCAAAGGCTTTACTGAAGTCCATGTGTACTACGTCAACTGCCCTACCCTCATCTACATGCTTGGTCACCTTCTCAGAAAACTCAATGAGTTTTGAGAGACACGACTTGCGCTTGACAAAACCATGTTGACTATCTGAAATCAAATTGTTGCTTGCTAGATTATAAATCCTACCCCTTATAATCCTTTCCAAAGCTTTTCTTACAACAGACGTAAGACTCACTGGTCAATAATTACCTGGGTCATTTTGTACTGCCCTTCTTGAACAAGGGCACAACATTTGCAATCCTCCAGACCTCTGATACTAAACCTGTAGACAATGACAACTCAAAGATCAAATCCAAAGGTTCCAACACCTCTTCCCTAGCTTCCCAGAGAATCCTCGGATAAATCCCATCCGGCCCAGGCGACTTGTCTAATTTCACTCCTAGAATTGATAACACCTCTTCCTTACTAACCTCAGTCCTTTCTAGTTTAATATCTCATATCTCATTCAATGTCCTCTACAATATTCTCCTTTTCCTGAGTGAAAACCAATGAGAAATATTCATTTAGCACCTCTCTGATCTCCACAGAGTCCGCACACAACTTCCTATATCTGTCTTTGAATTGCCCTAGGCATCATTTTATTCCTCACATACCCTTCAGAAAGCTTTCAGTTGTCCTTTATTCTACCTCCTAAAGACTGCCCATGTCCTCTCTTTGCTCTTCTTAACTCTCTCCTTAAATCCTTCCTAGCTAATCTGTAACTCTCCATGGTTCAGATGAGACGATGTTGTCTCATCAACACATAAAGCCTCCTTCTTCTGCTTAACAAAAGATGCAATTTCTGTAGCAAACCACGGTTCCCTTACCTTATCACTTACCCCCCCCCCCACCACCACTGCCTGACAGGGACATACCTATCAAGGATATGCAATATCTGTTCCTTAAACCCGCTCCACATTTCGATCGTCCTTATCCCCTGCATTTTGCAACCCCATTCTATGCATCCTAAGGCTTACCTAATCGCATTATAACTGCCCTTGTCCCATCGATAACTCTTACAGAACAAAATTTCAAAATTTATAAATTATTCCAAAATTGAATGAATGGCAAACAGGAATAGACAGGCTAGTTTACCCATGGAGGAGCTGGAAGCAGAAATAAGATTTTTAAAATTTGAATGGGCAATTGAAGGAAATAAATCTGCAGGACTACAAGCAACTTACACCATCTATAAGATGCATTGCAACAACTCAAGTAGGCATTCGACAGCACCTTCCCAACCTGTGCCTTGTACCATATAGAAGGACAAACACAAGTTCCTCTTCAAGGCACACACCATCTTGGTCTGGAACTAAGTCACGATTCCTTCACTGTTGCTGGGTTAAAATTCTGGAATCTCTTTCCTAAGAGCACTATGAACATACCCACACTGCCATCACGAAGTGGTTCAAAAAAAGCAGCTCATCTCTTTCTCAGGAGCAATTAGGGATGAGCTTTACATGCTGGAGTAGTCAATGGCACCCATAAACTGTGAATTAAGATTTTTAAAAAATGTAATGCAGTTTTAACAAGATACAGCTCCTTCCAGTTAAACACCACAAATATGAATATTATTTCATTTCATTTCTGGATTTATTCTGCATTCTTACTATCTTTATGACAGTACCATATAGTGACAGACTGGAGGAATTGCCTTAAAGTTGCACATACAACACTAGGTAGAAATAATTTTATTTACCAGTACGGGGTTCCAATGAAGGACTTCCTCTTGGCTATAGTAGCAGTTATTTTTGCTGCAACACCAAAATCAGCTGAAATGCAAAAAATCAACATATTTTAGCTTCAACTTCTTACATTTTCAATAACTAATGATCAGAACTGTTGCCGCCAACTGTAGGGGATCTGTAATATCCAAAAATGAGGGAAGATAGACTTATCAACTAACTAGTTTGAAGAATTCACAAAAATAGCAAAGCAGTAAGTAAGCAAGCAAGCAATAAAGTGTATTGTATAGAAAATGAAAAATGTTTGGGCACGGACATGGGATTAAAGAAACTAAAATACCAAAATAAGTACAGCAAACTTTGTTTTAACAAAAACCCAAGAACCACCACCCTCGACAAATGAGCAAAACGTATATACCTCAAATACCAGACGTTTACTGGATTCTCACATTTCCCCGCAATGTCAGAGTGGTTACTGCCAATAAATTTTATTGATGACAAAGTTGCATTATTATTTGTCATAAATATAGTAGTGATGTGCATATCCCCTGCATTATGTTTCTATTATTTAGTGTGCATTTTTACATTGATGAAGTCGTCCACAATCAATCAAAATATTTGATCAACCAGTGCACTCCTGGTCGCATAGGTGCCAGTTAATAAAACCTTTTGCTGTAATAAAATTACTAATTTTTTAAATGTGCAATTTTAAAATGTTTAATTTTCATGGTGAGAGGAGTCATACAACTCATTCAATAAGGCTGAACATTTTTATTTTTTGACTGAATGGCAAGAAAACAATGTGAAAATAGCTTAAGTTTGTATGAAAATCAGTGATCAAGGTATTGTGTTGCTTGCATCTGCAGAGGCTTGCACACGGGGAGAGGGACTGGGGCAGATTGGTGAAATAATACAAATTTCCACATTCAATTGTGGATAAACAATGCCATAATTTACAGACAGTGTTGTTACTATTACAACTGCAAATCTCTATTTTAATTTTTTTTTGTCCATCTTATGGAATATTGCTCTCTCAAGATGGTGTAAGAAATTTCCCAAGGTACTTCAGAATTAAAGAAACAGGGACAGGAGGTAGCCTTGAGACCCATTCAGCCATTTAGTGAATGAGTGAACTTATACCTCAACCCTGTTTTCCCACTCCATTCCCATCCCCCTAAACTTCCTTGGTATCCAAAAATCCTTTGATGTCTGTCTTGAATATAGATTCATATATATACAAGACAGGTGGTCATTTGGCCCATCCACTCACTATCATCTTTCTGAGGAGCAATTCAGTTAGCCCCACTCACCTGCCCTAACCCTCAAACCTGGCCCACTCCCAACAGCACCCCCAGAACCCCACAGCACATTGCCTTGCAACTGCTGACGGTGTAACAAATGACCATTTACCTCCTCTGTCCTCAGTATCCAAAGGTCCAAATGTACCTTTCAGGGAAGCAGCACTTTAGCTGTGGGAGTCGGTGGGCTTGTAGTAGATGTCCTTGGTTATTTAGTTGCCGGAGATGGAAAGGTCCAGGAAGGGGGAGGGAAGTGTCCGAGATGGTCCAGGTGGATTGGAGGTTGGGATTAAAGGTGTTGGTGAAGTTGATGAACTGTTTAACCTCCTTGTGGGTGCATGAGGTAGCACCAATACAGTCATCAATATTGCGGAGGAATAGGTGGGGGGTGGTGCCAGTGTAACTGTGGAAGATGGACTGTTTCACATACCCACAAAGAGGCAGACACAGCTGGGTCCCATGCAGGTGCCGGTGGCTACCCCTTTGGTTTGAAGGAAGTGGGAGGATTGGAAGGAGAAGTTGTTAAGGATGAGGATCAGTTCAGCCAGTTGGATGAGGTTAATTGGTAGAAGGGTACTGTTTGAGACAGCATGAGAGGAAGAAACAGAGGGCTTGGAGGCCTTCACACCGTGGCAGATGGATGTGTACAGGGACTGGATGTCCATGGAGAAGATAAGGCATTGAGAGCCAGGGAAACAAAAGTCTTGGAGGAGGTGAAGGGTGTGGGTAATGTCCTGAATGTAAATGGGGAATTCCTGGACTAAGGAGGACAGGACGGTGTCAAGGTAGACAGAGATTAATTCAGTAGGACAGGCGCAGGCTGAGACAATGGGTCGACTGGGGAAGTCAGGTTTGTGAATCTTTGGTAGGCTGTAGATTCAGGTGGTACGGGGTTCACGGACAATGGCGTTGGAGGCTGTGGATGGGAGATTCCCCAGAGGTGATGAGGTTGTGAATAGTCTGGGAGATGGTTTGGTAATGGGAGGTGAGATTGTGGTCGAGGGAGCAGTAGGAGGTGGTGTCTGCGAGTTGGCACCTGGCTTCAGCGGTGTAGAGGTCAGTGCACCAACTACTACTGTGCCCTTGTCTGCAGGTTTGATGGTGAGGTTGGGTTTGGAGCGGAGGGCTGCGCGTTGTGAAGGCGGGAGGTTGGACTGGGTGAGAGGGGTGGACAGGTTGAGGCAGTCAATGTCATGGCAGTTATAAATGAAGAGGTCAAGGGCGGGTAACAGGCCAGCATGGGATGTCCAGGAGGACGGGGTGCATTGTAGGTGAGAAAAGGGGTCCTTGGTTAATGGGTGGGAGCCTTGATTGAATAAAGTGGGCCCGGAAGCAGTGGAAGAAAATGTTCAAGGTCACGACGTTTGTCATACTCATTAATCTGAGGCCTTTGCTGAGCATTAATCCAGCAGCGTACAATCCAGTTTACTGCATTCGCAGCTCACAACGTGGCTACAATAGGGAAACGGAGCATAGACTGGGTGACTGCTTCGCAGACCTTCTGCCCGCAAAAAAAGACACCACACAGCTTCTAGTTGCCTTTCACTTTAACACACCACCCTGTTCTCTGGCCAACACCTCTGCTTCAGGCTTGCTGCAGTGCTCCAGCGAAGCTGGAAGCACACCTAATTTTCTGCTTGGGGAACCTATAGCCCTCCAGACTTCATACCTAGTTCAACAATTATACTGTCTGAACGCCCTCATGGCCTAGCCCCCTACCACACACACCAGGCTTTGTTATTACATAGTCTGCCATTACACACTACCACTAACAGTCTCCATTAACAGCTATTCACCCTCCCAGCTAGATAGTTACCAACACCTTTGTCTATCCAACTGTTTTCTCTCTCTTTGGGCTCTATCTCTGCCTCCCATTTACTCCTTATCCCTTCCCCCCCCACCCTATCTTCTGCATATAAACCACATTTTCCTAGCTATCATCAGTTCTGAGAAAGGGTTGCTGGACCCAAAGCGTTAACTCTGATTTCCCTTCACAAATGCTGCCAGACCTGCTGAGCTTTTCCAGCAACTTATGCTTTTGTTTCCGATATACAGCATCCGCAGTTCTTTCAATTTTTAAGCATTATTCCAGGTTTGTGATCCTAGTTCTACAAGTTCCAGCCAGGGGAATATTCTCCTGGCACTGACAATATTCCAGGAATGTTACTGAAGATTTGTACACCAGAACTTGCCGCACCACCAGCCAAGCCGTTCCAATACAACTACAACATTGGCTTCTACTAGCCAATGTGGGAAATCACAGCAATTCAGGCAGCATCCGACGAGCAGCAAAATCGACGTTTCGGGGAAAAGCCCCGATTCCTGATGAAGGGCTTTTGCCCGAAATGTCGATTTTGCTGTGCTCTTCCAGCACCATTGATCCAGAATCTGGTTTCCAGCATCTCAAGTCATTGTTTTTACCCCAATGTGGAAAATCAGCCAGGTATGCCCTGCACACAACAGAGGCAAGTCCAACCCAGCTATTAATCATCCCGGTCTATTCTCAATCAGGAAAGTGATGGAAGGGGTTATCAGCAGTATCACTTACTAAGTAATAGCCTGCTCATTAACACTCAGTTTGGTTATTTCTGCACATTGCTGTTTCTTAGCTCCTATAAACGGATCTATGTATTAATTTTTTAAATAAATATTTTCTCCACCTTTTACTACATTTATTTCCTTCTTCAGTTGCATACCTCAAATCTCTTTTCCATTTTACCAGTTCTTTTTAAATGTTAGGGTGCCTGGAACATTTAGTTTCTAACATAATCAGTCCACAATAATGTATCTGTACTATTCGATCAAGCCAACCTATTTTTAAGATTTGGGCTATTACTTAATCAATGCCCTACTATCTTTGAGGAGAAGTGAGCACTGCAGATGCTGGAGATCAGAGTAGAGAGTAAGTTGCTGGAAAAGCACAGCAGGTCAGACAGCATCCGAGGAGCAGGAGATTCGAAGCTTCGAGCATAAGCCCTTCATCAGCCCTATTATCTTTAAGCTTTCTGTCCCTTCCTGCCTCACTGCTTTTTGTTTACTTTACACAAGTTGCAACTCTCCGCAGACGCAGAATCCATCCTCTCTCCTACCACAACATATTCCTTTTCAGTGTGTGTGACACTCCTTGCAACTAATAAATAAGCCAAATTCTCTTTCGACTGAAGATTCCAACATTTTTGCAATGCTTTGAAGGATGATGCTTTAAATGAAAAAAAAGTATATCTTAGTAATGAATATGAGAAAGGGGATAGTAGAAGATAAACACATCCAATACAATTGTACTTTCAACAGGAAAATAAAATTAGAGCAAATTGCAATTCAGCCACATGTGCCTACATTCTAGTCACTAATCTAAGAGCACCAGTGAAAGAGACCTTGTTGTCGATTAGTGATTGTATGATAGGGATAGAATGGACAAGATGACAAAAGGACAAGAGCAAAGCAAAAGTATCTTTTACAAAACTTTTCCAAGCTAGAAATATTTTTAATTGATTGACGTCAATTTAAAACTTTCAATGAAGGAATGAGTATAAGCTAGCACATCCTTCCTGTGGTTATCATACGGTTAAATTACAATGGAAAACACAGCCAAACCTGTACAGCATTATTTATGCATGCAATTTCCTGGTACCGTGGTGGTTGGTGTTAAACCATACCCAGTTGTGATCAGTTAATTCAGCAGAACTGCACAAGTGAACTCAAGATTCTTCTAGTTATGTGGCTAAACAGCATAACAGATCACTTGCTATATGTACAGTCTGTCATCATGTCACATACAAAGTTTTTTTGCAAAGATTTCATTGTTGGGATTCTACATTTTAATTTATACACAGTATCCAGAAATTTTGCTATAATAATTAATTGAAAAAGCTGGTTGGTACACTAAAAAGATTTAATGCATTCCATTTCAGATATCAAAATTTCCATGTTCTTCTTCAAAATGACCACTCAATAGTAATCTTGGGTGCCAATATTTTCTTCAACTTATAGTTTGTATAACAATTGTTTTCCTCTAAATGGGTTGGCTAGTGGTCCATTCTTCTCATTTTGATTTGAGTAGCCCACAGGAAGCTAAAGAAAATGAACTTGTGATGCAAAAACCTCCATTCTCACACCATATAGTATAGTGTAACACATATTTACTCAAACAAAGATTTTGTTTTAAACACAAAAACTGCCTTAATTTTTCATGCCCAACCAAAAAACTACATAATCATATTTACATTAAAGGAATACCAAAAAATAATTTGGTGTCTAGATGTGTTACCATTAGCCTTAAAATTTTAAATAGCCAAATTATGTCAATGTTGGGAATCCTGGGTCATACTCACCTAACTTTACATCTCCATGGTCAGTCAGTAATATATTTGCCCCCTAAAAGAAAACATTTAATTTTAGAAATTAAGTAGTAATTAATTAGCATTCAGCGGATTTTTTTTAAACTTCATTTTTTCCAAGTAGGTTGGAACCGACCATTTCCAGACCTCTGCCAATGCACTACTGATCTGGTTATACACAAGCAAATGCCTTTTTATTATTTTTGAAAATTTTAAGAAATAAGCCTTTTTCTTTTTGTCTTCAAAAACCATGGATTGCATGAGAAAGACCTGACTTTAAAAACAGATTTACCACAATAGCTGCATAATTTCACAGCAAGGAATTCAATAATTATTGTGAACTTTCTTTTGCTATGCGATCCTGCAGATGAACAGGAACAAGGAATTGTTCAGAAGTGAAGCTAATTGATTCTCCGCTAACTGAAAACAAAATTACAGTGACACAAACAGAGAGAAGACTAAAAAAGGTTGTCCTGTTATTCTCCCCAGTAGAAGCCGTTCTCTGCAGTGAAACCATCAGTTTAAACTTGAAGAAAACCCATTCCTGCAATAGTAGCTGTAGCTGTGACTTTTGAATTGATACAGGAGGCATTTCCCAAGTGAGGAAGTTGCTCTGTATTTCTCACCGACCAGTGGAAGCTTCCAGAGAAAGACCAATGAACACGAGGGGCCTCATTTACTCAGGTCGGATCACTTCAACATCGGAATTGCGAAACAAAGACCACTGAACTGGACTTCCCAATTTCACAAGGAGAAAGTGAGGACTGCAGATGCTGGGAGATCAGAGTCAGAAAGTGGGGCACTGGAAAAGCGCAGCAGGTCAGACAGCATCGGAGGAGCAGGAGAGTCAATGTTTCAGGCACAAACCCTTTATCAGGAATGGGGGGTGCGGCAAAGGGGGCTGAGAGATAAATAAAGGTGCTGGGGCTGGGGGGTATTTTGGAAGGCAATACATGGATGAGGATGGGGGTGATGGTGATAGGTCGGAGTGGAGGGTGGAGCGGATAGTTGGGAAGGAAGATGGACATGTTGGACAGTTCAAAAGGTTGGAGGGTTGGATCTGGGATAAGGTGGGGGGAGGGGAAGGGACGGGAAAGGAGATGAGGAAACTGACATTATTGCCCTATGTTGGAGGGTCCCAAGGTGGAAGATGAGGAATTCTTCCGCTAAGCATTGGGTGACTAGGATTTGGCGGTGGAAGCAGGCCAGAACTTGCATGTCCTTGGGGGAGTGGAAGGGAGAGTTGAAGTGGTCAGCTCTAGGATAGTGGGGTTGCTTGGTGCATGTGTCCCGGAGATGTTCTCCGAAACGTTCCGCAAGTTCCCAATTTCACCAATCTACTTTACTTCTTTGTTTGTTGTGCAGGAGAGATTAAAAGGAAACCAGGATTTTAATTATTAGTGCTATTTTTGCTTCATCTGAAAACCTAGTCAGTGCCTTCTATCAACCTTAGTCTGAAATTCAAGTACTGTATACTGGAGTACTATGTTTACAACTCTGGGAATTACATGTTTTGATTTACAGCACACAACCCCATTAGATCATAACAATTAATCAGGTTGCTCAGCAACACAGGTGATCATATAGCTAATTTCCACTCTGACATGTGGCATATACAGTTTGATTTGATAATGAAAAGTCTTCAGTTTTTGGAAATTTACAACAAAAATGCAAATTTAGGCTTACCTTTATATCTCGGTGCATTTTTCCTTTACTGTGTAAATAGCCCAGACCCTACAAAACATGTTGTGCACCATCAAGCACAAATAATAAACTGCATAATAGTAAAACAGAAGTACAGATGAGAACAACCATTGGTCACGTGCCTAATCCATCATAAGAAGAAAACTCTATCCCATTCAACTATCATAATCACTGAACGGTTTGACTCTACTACCATCTTGAAAAGATTAAAACGCACCTGAAGCCAGATAAATCTCAAAATTTGTCTTGAATAATTTCTAGGTTGCTATAATTTACAGCACATTCTGAAATAATGCTGTAGATTTGTCTTTTACACACAATTTGCCATTTTTTTGGTTTCTCCAAGATACCCCCCCCCTTTCAAATCTTCAATCTTTCCAAGTAATCAACTAAGATTTTGATGCTATTCCCTTAAGGGCTTAAATGACTTCCTTATACATTAAATATCAAACAAGCTAGTGGTCTGGCTCAAGGACAGTCCGGTTTCAGCATGATGATATTTGATGATTTATTCTTTAGCAACTCAAAGCATCAAACAATTAACAATTAGTCTAGTCACTGAAGTGTTGTGAAGAAGGGTCACTGCAGCTGAAACATCAACTGTGCTTTCTCTCCACAAATGCTGCTACACCTGCTGACTTGAGGGACTCACGGCAAGTTGTCGACTGAAACGGTGGAGGAGCGGGGACTACTGGCTGCAATAGGCCCAGAGCTGGCACCTTGCAGAGACCTTGCCGAAGTCCTGGAGCTGTGTTGGGACCCCAGCTAATGAAAATTAACTCTATTTAAGTACCTTCTTTTTTATTCTTTTATGCCTCAAAGTAGCACCGGATTGTAGTGACAGAACACTTTTCACTGTATACTCTAGATATGTGACAATAAACCATTCACTTATTTGCATCTTGACTTCAATACTAACATTGTTTCATGAAAAATAATCTCTGGAATTCAGTTCATTTTATTTTACCTTTCACACAATTGTTACGGTGCTTAATTAAATCTTAAATGCTCAATGCATGAAATTTACACAGCTAAGAAGAAATGTGTCAAAGGGGATCCTGATTATCTAAGCATCGTATTTAAGACAATAATTTTTGGTGTCATTTAAACAAAAAAAAATGAAAGAGACTGGACAGATAAACCATCTTCAAAATGAATATTGGCAGCTATTTACTTTAATTATATTTCACGCAAATTTTCTCCCATCTTACTTCATCTGTTATTATGCATAATCACCTGCTCCTTTCGTGTTTATCTAGATTTCCCATAACTATATCTATGTTTTGACCTCAATATTTCTTACAGTAGCGAATTCCGCATTCTAACCAAGTAAAATCTAACTGCCTCAAATCTATATTGAATTTAATAATATTTATTTTACAGCTGTTAATTAGAAATTACGCTGGGAAACATTTTTATCATCACAATTCGATCTGGGTAGCAATAGAGGAATAGGTAGCTCAGTTTGATGGATGGCTGGTTTGTGATGCAGAATAATGTTAACAGCATGGGTTCAATTCCCATACTGGCTGGGGTCACAGCAAAGTTCCCGCTTTCTCAACCTTGCCTGAGGCATGATTACCTTAATGTTAAACTCAATACCAATGGTCTCTCTATAATCCTTCAAAACTGTGGCATCTATGTCCTGACCGAACATGTGGAAAATTGTTATTTCTTTAAAACATTGGTAGAATTGTTAATTGTTGTTAAAGAATGTTTCAAAAAGAATTTTAACAGTTTTTTTTAAATCAGTTACAAGTTTCTTGGATAAAAAGAAATATTGGCTCATGTGACTTTACCTGGAAGCAATAGGAACCAGTGTTAAGACCAGTAGTAATATGGTTGGAAGCCATAAAGCAGCATGAGGCAAAAGGGGAAATCAGCACAGAGATGCAGATACAAAGAAGTGTTGCATCTGGACACAGCTATCATATTCTAATAACTTGTTCAGAGATGTTGTGATCTCACACCTCTAAAATAAGCAGGACTTGAACCTAGGCCTCTTCGTTCAAAGACAGAGACCTCACACACTACTACTGCACCATAAGAGCCCCTCAGTGTTAACGGTATCCGAGAACCTCAGAATACAACTGCCAGTGAACACAACCTAAAGACTGACTCATTTGAGTAAAATAAATGTTAGAGATCCTCGGCCCCAAAGGTTAAGTCTGAAAAAGAAGAGATATGGTGTCACACTTATGTACAGTGTGATGCAGATGCTTACGGTAGTCTTAAGAATACAGAGTTAAATTTGTTTTTATTTGAAGTATCATTTGCTTGTTAATTCCGTTGTAAATTCCATTTATTTGAACATAAATTAAGCTAAAGATACAAAAAAATTTAATCATTTGGTCATTTCTTTATTGGGAGGGGGGGGGGGGTTTCACGCACCAAATCTTGACATTTAGGTTCATGGTTTTCCCTCAGGAATCATAACAAAATGTCAATCCTATAAAACCCTTTCACAATTTCAAATGTTAATCAGGCCACACCTCAACTGCCTCCTTTCTCAGTGTCCCAGAAGTCACACTCTCAGTTCTCAGATCAGTAACCCAACCAGTGTGCAATGTCTGGGTGAGTTTACCCTTGCCATGTTGCTGCATGATGGATATCAGAACATACGATTCATCTTAAGGGTATGATTTATCTATCTTCCAAGTATTAAGAGGTGACAGACAAAACTTCTCACTATTAGTGAGAAATCAGAAAATCTATGCTCAGTGATAGTTGCTCAAAATTACTAATAATTGTAAACAAAATAACTGATTAAGTGATATAAATGAATGACATTGGGATTAATGGTCTGCAATTGTTCTGGACTTTTTTTTTCCCCAAGAACAGCAACTCACATTCAGATTAATATTATGCTAACGCATTGTTCTAGTTGCTGGCAATAAATTCTTAACATGCAAAATAAAAGAAAAACCACAATCTACCTGCAAAGTTTCTCTGCAAACATAAGCTATCTGTAGTTCTGATAGGGGTCCAGTTACTGTAAAACAAAGCATTTTATAACTTCATTACTCAGTCAATGAACAATTAGTCTACTGCAAACTTTGGCAAACAGAATATGGAGAACTCCTTTTAAAGTACAATCAAGTCAGTACAAATGAAATTTCTATAATGCTAGTCTTGCAGAAAGGGAACTAAGCGAGAGACAGGTGGAAAAAAAAAGCTAGTTGGGATGAGTGGCAGAGTGTAGTGGCTGGCAATACAGGAACAGATGCAAAGAGGGCATTGGACCCAAAGAAGAAATTCTAAACCAGGGCGAATGAGTGGGTGAGTGGGTGTGAGAGAGAGTGAGTGAGTGAGGGAGGTGAGGGAGGTGAGGGAGGTGAGGGAGGTGAGGGAGGTGAGTGAGGTGAGTGAGGTGAGTGAAGTGAGTGAGGTGAGTGAGGTGAGTGAGGTGAGTGAGGTGAGGGAGGTGAGGGAGGTGAGGGAGGTGAGGGAGGTGAGGGAGGTGAGGGAGGTGAGGGAGAGAAATATCAGGGATAATTGGGCAAGAATGAGTAAAATGGCATGAAAAATAATACACAAACATTTTTAAAGCGATTCACAATGAAATTTTATAGACCTGCAATTCTAGAAGAAAATAGGACAGTCGGCATCCGAAGAGATAACAGGCTAACATCTTGGACAAAAGACCATTCTAACACTCAAAATGTTAAACTGTTTTGGTTTTCTTTAACAGATGCTGATTGATCAGTGCATTGTCAACATTGGCAGTCCCTTTCTTTTTATTCACAAGATAAATTACTATAAAATAAAATCACTATTAAATAGGCAAATGCATAGATATTTCACAAATAGCAATTAAATGCATTATTTTGGTGGGATTAGTTAAAAAGGTATTATAAACGTTGATTTTCAAAACAGCCTTGACTGATTATTTAACATGGAAATTAAATGCCCAACAGGACAGCAATTTATTTATTTTTGGGGGCAGGGTGGAAGGAGAGAGGGGAAGAACAGGTGGTTAGACAATGAGGAGAACTTAAGCAACAAACCATGGTACATATCCTGAAGTGATCCACCTCCGCAGTACTCCATACAGATCCATAACTTTTCACGGCTAAAAGATACAAAATAGCTTTCAGAAAATATTTAAAACTCAAGCTACAAAGTAGAAAACATGGAAATTCTCATTTGTTCACAAAGTGGTTGTAAAAGAAAATCTACAACCATTGTTGAATCTTTAAATTTAAAGACCAATTAGTTGAAAATGTTTTTCATCTTAACCAAACAAACAGTCAAAATAAGTGGAAAGTACGATTTCCACAGCCTAAAAACATAGACAGCAAACCTAAGAAAGAAATGCAATGCAGTAAAACTGTTCCAAACAGAAAACACAAGCACTGGTTACTAAAATCCACTGTGGGGTGCCAATAGACTACGGATAAGGGGCAAGTAAATCAACGAACAATATAAATCTCAGAAGCCGGGTGCATCTTAATTATTACAAAACTTTTGAATTTTGTTATCTTATAACAAAAAAAAAATCACACCTTACTTCAGTTCTTTGTTCAGCATTTATGAAATATTTATGGTCATACAAGAACATAAGAAATAAGCGTAGGAAGAGATAATTTGGTTCTTTGTTTTTATTGAGTGGTAGAATAAGATCATTGACTGATCTTTTACTTCTCCCACTGTCTCCATAAACCCCAGTACCCAAGCATTTATCAATTTTTCTCTTGATCAACAATAGAGGGCTGTAGATGTTCAGAAGTGCAGAATTACAAAGATCCACAACTCTAAATAAATCGTAATCTAGGAAAGACAGCACAAGACTTGTTAAAGTCCACTTCCTCAGCAACCTTGAAAGAAAGCCTCCCAGGCCAGGTAACCTATTCATACTAAGCACTGAATACACAATGCCTAAATTTTCACCCACCCCAAACCTTTGCTTCTACTAATATTTGCAAGCTTCAGCTTCCTTTCTCCACACAAACACACTTACAAACTGAGCACCCACAGCTCCCAGGAGTGAAAACTGCTGCAAAGATTCACAGCGCTGCGAGTTCTAAACAGCTGACAATCATTCTAAGGCTATGATCCCTAGTTTTAGTCTCCTCACCAATGGGAAGCCATTCTCCCAGCATCTATCCCATTAAACTCAGTAACAATTTTACATTTTCCAATTCTATCACATTTTTTAATAACATCACCTCTTTTTCACCAAATTCTATGGACCACAAGCATTATCTATTCAATTTCTCTTCATAGAATAATCTCTGCATCCCACAAATTAAATTAGTGAGCATTTGCTACACTCCCACTAGGGCAAGCATATCCCTCCCTCGGTAATAGCACCAAAATGTAGTTCTCCAGCTATAGTCTAAAGATTCTAAGCAATTGCAGTAAGGCTCATTTCACCTTTCGACTCTAATCCTTCCATAATAAAAGCGAACAACTATTTGTTACATGCTCACATTAACTTTGGTTCATCTGTAAGGATATCCAGGTTCTCCATACATTAAAAAAATTCTATATTTCCAATCCAAGTGGAAACTTTGACAGAGTATATGCTTTCTGACACCTTTCTACCCACTCACTCAGCCTTTATTAGTTTGATGTGAAATATTCTTGGTTATAAAGTGTTTGGAAATGATATGAATATGTGGATGGGTGGCACTTTTGGTTTGTAAGAGAACTACAGTTTAGTATAGAGAAAAAGGATATTTCAGCAGGTTCAAGGAGACTATCCTTAGCTCTAGCTAAATTAATTGAGAAGGGTGGAATTACATTGCTCAGTTTACATATAGAGCAGTAACTAGTGGGAAGTATGTAGAGAAACAGCAGGATAGGGTAACCAAATCCAGAGCTCCCTGGATGACAAAGGAGGTTAAAAAAAAGAAGAAAATATTTGCTGATGACACGTCATAGAGTCAGAGAGACGTACAACATAGAAACAGACTCTTTAGGTCTAACTTGTGAGATTAGTGAGCAAATTTAGGACACGTGGTATTGGGAGCAGGGTACTGACTTGGATTGAAAATTTGCTGACTGACAGGAAGCAAAGAATAGTGGTAAACAGGTCCCTTTCGGAATGGTAGGTAGGTGACCAGTGGGGTACCACAAGGTTCGGTGCTGGGACCGCAGCGGTTTACAATATACATCAATGATATAGATGAAGGCATTAAAAGTAGTATTAGCAAACTTGCTGATGACACAAAGCTGGGTGGCATGCTGAAATGTGAGGAGGATGTTATGAGAAGACAGTGTGACTTGGACAGGCTAGGTGAGTGGACGGATGCATGGCAGATGCAGTTTAATGTGGAGAACTGTGTCGTTATCCACTTTGGTGGCAAGAACAGGAAGGCAGATTACTATCTAAATGGAGTCAACTTAGGTAAAGGGGAAGTACAACGAAATCTAGGTGTTCTTGTACATCAGTCAATGAAAGCAAGCATGCAGGTAAAGCAGGCAGTGAAGAAGGCTAATGGCATGCTGCCTTCATAACAAGGGGAATTGAGTATAGAAGCAAAGAGGCCCTTCTGCAGCTGTACTGGGCCCTGGTGAGACCGCACCTGGAGTAGTGTGTGCAGTTTTGGTCTCCAAATTTGAAGAAGGACATTCTGGCTATTGAGGGAGTGCAGCGTAGATTCACGAGATCAATTCCCAAAATGTTGGGACTATCATATGTTGAAAGATTGGAGCAACTGGGCTTGTATACACGAGTTTAGAAGGTTGAGAGGGGATTTGATTGAGACGTATAAAGTATTAATGGATTGGACACTCTGGAGGCAGAAAGCATGTTTCCGCTGATGGGCGAGTCCAGAACCAGAGGGCACAGTTTAAAAATAAAGGGGTAGGCCATTTAGAACAGAGTTGAGGAGAAACTTCTTCACCCAGAGAGTAGTGGATATGGAATGCTCTGCCCAGAAGGCAGTGGAGGCCAAGTCTCTGGATACTTTCAAGAAAGAGATGGATAGAGCTCTTAGAGATAGTGCAATCAAGGGTTATGGGAATAAGCTTGAACAGGATACTGATTGTGGATGATCAACCATGATCATAACGAATTGTGGTGCAGGTTCGAAGGGCTGGATGGCCCACTCCTGCACTTATTGTCTCTTGTCTATTGTCCATGCTGACCAGATATCCTAACCTCATCTAGTCTCATTTGCCAGCACTTGACCCATATTCCCTAAAACTGTCCTCCTATTCATATTCACATTCAGATGCCTTTTTAAATTTGTAATTATACCAGCATCCACCACTTCTTCTGGCACCTCATTCCATACACGCACCACCCTCTGCATGAAAAAGTTGTCCCTTAGGTCCCTTTTAAATCTTTCTCCTCTCCCCTTAACCTATGTCCTCTACTTCTGGACTCCCCCACCCCAGGGAAAGAAACCTTGTCTATTTATCCTATTCATGCCCCTCATGATTTTATGAGCCTATATAAAGGTCATCCTGCAGCCACCGATGCTCCAGAGAAAACATCCCCAGCCTATTCAGCCTCTCCCTGCAGTGCAAATCCTCCAACCCTGGCAACATCGTTTTAAATCTTTTCTGAACCCTTTCAAGCTTCACAACATCCTTCTGATAGGAGGGAGACCAGAGTTGCACGCAATATTCCAACAGTGGCCTAACCAATGTCCTATATAGCTGCAACATGATCTCCCAACTCCTATACTCAATGCTCTAACCAATAAAGGAAAGCATACCAAACACCTCCTTCACTATCCTATCTACCTATGACTCCACTTTCAAGGAACAATGAACCTGCACTCTAAGGTCTCTTTGTTCAGCAACACTCTCCAGGACCTTACCATTAAGCGTATAAGTGTTTCTGATTTGCCTTTACAAAATGCAGCACCTGACATTTATCTAAATTGAAACTGCATCTGCCACTCCGCAGCCCATTTGCCCATCTGATCAAAATCCTTTTGTACACTGAGGTAACCTTCTTCACTGTCCACTACTCCTCCAGTTTTGGTGTCATCTGCAAACTTACGAACTACACCTCCTATGTTCATATCCAAATCATTTATATAAATGATGAAAAGTAGCAGACCCAGCACCGATCCTTGTGGCACTCCACTGGTCTCAGGCCTCTGTCTGAAAGGCAACCTCCACCATCACCTTCCATCCCTACCTTCAAGTCAGTTCTGTACCAAAATGGCTAGTTAGCACGAATGCCTCACAGCACAGAGACCGGGTTCGATTCCACCCTCAAGTGATTGCCTGTGTGGAGTTTGCACGTTCTCCCAGTGTCTGCGTGGGTTTCCTCTGGATGCTCTGGTTTCTGCCCACAATCCAAAGATGTGCAGGTTAGGTGAATTGGGCATGCTAAATTGCCCATAGTGCTCAGGATTTCAGGGGTAAATGTCGAATAATAGGGGAATGGGTCTGCGTGGGATACTCTTTGGAGAGTTGGCTGCAGGGCCTGTTTTCACACTGTAGGCATTCCAATTTTAATTCCATGAGTTCTACCTTGCTAACCAGTCTACCATGAGGAACCTTGTCGGACGCCTTATTGAAGTCCATTCAGATCATGTCCACCACTCTGCCTTCCTCAATCCTCTTTGTTAATACTTCAAAAAACTCAATCAAGTTCATGAGATATGATTTCCCATGCACTAAGCTATGTTGACTATCCCTAATCAGTACTTGCCTTTCCAAATACATTCTCTCCAACAACTTGCCCACCACTGATGCTCACTAGTCTGTAGTTCCATGGCTTTCCTTACCACCTTTAAATAGTGGCACCACATTAGCCTTCCGGCACCTCACCTGTGACTATCAATGATACAAATATCCCAGCAATCACTTCTGTAGCTTCCCACAGAGTTCTAGAGTACATCTGATCAGGTCCTGGGGATTTATCCACTTTTATGCGTTTCAAGACATCGAGCACTTCCTCCTCTGTAATATGGACAGTCTGCAAAGTGTCACCATCTATTTCCTCACATTCTATATCTTCTATGTCCTTCTCCATAGTAAACACTGATGCAAAAAATACGCGTTTAGTATCTCCCCAATCTCCACACATTGGCTGCCTTGCTGATAGTTGAGGCCCTATTCTCTCCCTAGTTACTCTTTTGTCCTTAATGTATTTATAGAATCCCTTTGGATTTTCCTCAACCCTATTTGCCAAAGCTATCTCATGTCCCCTTTTCACCCTACTGATTTCCCTCTTAAGTATACTTCTACTGCCTTTATACTCTTCGACACGTGTTAGGGAATAAGTTGGATAGAGAAGTTTCAGAAGGGGAGATGAAAAAGCAAATAAAAACAACAGAAATTATGAGACGGGTAGCTACAAAGGGAAATCCTAAAGTCTTGTATCAGCAAATGAATAGTAAAAGAGTGGCAAAACGAGCTGGAGGGCCAACTGGGGGCCAAACATTGTATTTACATTTGGAGACAAGTCACATGGCTAAGATGTTAAATTAATATTTTGCATATGTCTGTATAGATAGTTCTCCTATAACACAGTAGTTGTGTTCCCATGTAACGGCGTGTTATAGAGAATCTCATTAAAAAAATAATGGGGGCTTTGAGAAAAACAGGGTTAGGGACTCCAGTTTAGCAAACCTGCCCATTTCTGGTCAGTTACAGAAATGCTAAGTTGTCACAAGTGAAATTTCCCAAAGTATTATTGTATTTCTGGCTCCTTGTGGAGTAGAATTTAATCCAGAACCCAGCTGTCTTCAAGTTAACTTTGTGAAACTTTGGGAAGCTTTTTTGTGGTGAGTGTAAAATCTCTTTTTTTGAGGGGAGTTACTAAAGAGCTGGGATGCTCTGAACAGCTAGAGGTATTAATGGGTCTCAGGTTTGAAAGAGAACGAGGGGCCAAGACTCTCTGATCCTCCCCCAAACAGAGACTAGGCGAACTTGGATCAGGCATAACTTTGAAAATGGGTGAAATGGGGAGAGATGAGGGTCACCAGTGGTCCGTCCTTAGTTTCACACTTCTCCCCCTTCCACACACATACGCCCTCTCTTGTAAAATCATGTTGAAGCTTCACCTAGCCAGCAACTGAGCCTCTGCTTAACAAAAGGCCCCCTCTGTTTACGCTCCACTCACTGGACATTGCTGCGTTTGCACCTTCTTTTGCTCCCTTTCTCTCCGTCTGCCCACTCCTCAGCCCTGATCCCCCTAAAGCCGTATATGATCCCAGTAAGCAATCCAGCAAAATATTCCAATAGTCACTTCCCCTGCCTTAGTTGCAGATAGATGGACAACAACCTGTTGCAATTGATGTGCCAGCAGAAGAAATCACTGCCAGCTGGTAATTTAGGGATGGAATCACATAACAGTGAAAGGGAGTTCGCTTTATTAAAAAGGTCCGCAATTCAAGAATTGAGTTAGAGCCAAATCATGTTTACGAAATCTGCGTTATAGGAAAACTACCTGTAATTATAAGGCAGATGGTGCCGAGGCCACGATGACAGGAGAGCACACTTTATCACTGAAAGAGTTTAAAACTGCTAAAGTGGCGGTATTGGATAAGTCATCTACACTCTGATAAGGCATCAGGGCGAGATGAGATGCATTCAAGCACACTGAAGGAAGTGACAGTGGAAACTATAGAGGAACTAGGACTAAAGAACTAGATAATTGCAAACACTAACCCTGTTTTTAAAAAAAGTTTCAATAAGCAGCCCTGCAATTACAGACAAGTCAGTTTAACTTTGGTTAGAGAAACTTCTAAAAACAATTCTCCAGGAGAGAATTAGTTGTCACTTGGAAAACACTTGGAAAGTCAGTAGTGGAGTTCCCCAGGGCCAATATTGGGACTTTTACTGTTACAAATATACATAAAGTGAATTAGATCTTAGCTTGCAGAGGACAATTTCAAAGCTTGCAGATAACAATTGGAAGCATTATAGACTGTGGTGAGGACTGTGCAGAACTTCAAAAAGACAGTTTGGCAGAGTAGGTGGTTAGGTGGTGGATGAAGTTCAATGCATGAAGTGATACATTTTGGTAGAAAGAACATGGACAGTATAAAATAAAGGGTGTGCAGGAGTAGAAATATCTCGATGTATATATGCATAATCTATTAAAATTGATCCGGTAGGGAGAGAGGTTAATAATGACAAAAATATTCAAGGCTTAATTAATAGAGGCATAGGGGAAAGAGGAGGGTGATTATGCTGAACTATATAGAATACAAGTCAGACCTCAGATGAAAAATTGGATGCAGCTCTGCAAGTATAGTGCCAGAAAGATGTGAATGCACTGATGAGTGAACGTAAAAGTCATTTACAAGAATGGTTCCATGGATAACAAATTTCAGCTAGAAGAATAAATTGGAGAAATTGTGGACTGCTTTCTTTCGTGAGGCAAAGGTTAAAGGGAAACTTGATAGAAGTTTTCAAAATGATGAAAGTCTGGGCAAAGTGGACAGTGAGAAACTCTTCACATCCAAAACAACTGAAAACCAGATGGCACAGTTTTAAAATGTTTTGCAAAAGCTATAAATGTGGGTGAGGAAATAGTGCAGGTTTGGAATGCACTGCCTCAAAGTGTTGTGGACATAGATTCAATTGAGGTAATCAAGACAGTATTGGTTTCTATGTAAATAATCAATCCATATGCAGGGCTACAGGAGAAAGACATAAGTTTTGAGAAGATTTGTAGCTCAGGTTGAGGTTCTGGATGTAGGTTTGTTCGCAGAGCTGGAAGGTTAATTTTCGGACGTTTCATCACCATACTAAGTAACATCTTCAGTGAGCCTACGGATGAAGTACTGCTGATGTTTCCTGCTTTCTATTTATATGCTTGGGTTTCCTTAGGTTGGTGATGTCATTTCCTATGGTGATGTCATTTCCCATTCTTTTTCTCAGGGGGTGGTAAATGGGGTCCAAGTCAATGTGTTTGTTGATAGAGTTCCGTTTGGAATGCCATGCTTCTTGGAATTCTCGTGCATGTCTCTGTTTGGCTTGTCCTAGGATGGATGTATTGTCCCAGTCAAAATGGTGTCCTTCCTCATCTGTATGTATGGATACTAGTGAGTGGATCATGTCTTTTTGTGGCTAGTTGATGTTCATGTATCCTCGTGGCTAGTTTTCTGCCTGTTTGTCCAATGTAGTGTTTATTACAGTCCTTGCATAGTATTTTGTAAATAACATTAGTTTTGCTTGTTGTCTGTATAGGTTCTTTCACGTTCATTAGATTCTGTTTTAGTGTGTTGGTGGGTTTTCCTCTGCTCTGCGTAGTTCCTCTGTGCTGCAGTGTGCGTTGGCTCGTTGAAAATAACGTTCTGATGCTGCTTAGTTTGTGGGTGTTGCGATGATTGCTTTTGTAGTTCAATATTTGGTCTCCATATGTGTTTTTTTTCCCTGTAGACACTGGTTTGAAGTTTCCCATTGGCTGTTCGCTCTACTGTGTCATCTAGAAATGGCGGTTTGTTATTGTTTTCCTCCTCTTTAGTGAATTTTATGCCAGTAAGAGTATTATTAATGGCCTTGAAGGTTTCCTCTAATTTGTTTCAAGACCATCAATACTACCCTTACTGGCAAGAGGGACAATATTACAGAGGAAGAAGTGGATGGTCTTGGTAATAAAGCACTGGTGATGTAACCAAGTTTAATTTTATTTTTTACCTGATATCCATAATGTACACTTTCAACAAATGTCCTTTGGGCTTAAAGAAATTGGAATTCAATCCAATTCTTCAGCTGCTCCTCTCAATCATAAAATCCTTGTCAGTTCAATATCAAAATTAACTAAAAAGTTGCAAAAGGAAGTCATTTAAGGTTTTTAAAAATTTGAAACATTGAAATTTGTGTTCAAGTATAAACGCATTGCTCAACCACACCCATTCTAACAGGAAAGTGGACTTTTTAAAGAGAGGAAGTCACTCAAAATTGGTGCAAATACAAAATAGAATTAAAGGCAGATGACAACACTGACAAATGTTTACATATGATCCTTTAAAAGGATGTTCAATTTTTGTGTTTATAGACTTTCACATAATTGCTACACTTTCTCAAAATAAGTCTTTCCAAAGACTACCAAACTCTCTAGCAAGGGTAGGGTAGTTCAAAGATTATTTCAGACATTTTATGAATAAGACAAATAAGAAAGCATAATGAATATTTCTACTTTACCTTTCAATAGATTCTTCCCTAGTTATGGAAACAATTGGCAATATTTGTATAATGAAACTGTACAATACCAATGTGTGTTTGTGTGTGCCACTAACACAGTTATAAAATCTGCATTCCTGGATCTCTTTCTGGCCACCATTGCTCCCCCTTCTCTCTAACTTTGCAATTGGAAAGGTAAATTTGTATTTTCTGGAATTTGTTTATATACACTGTATTAAATGGTAAAAGAGTTATTTTATTTACTATTCACTCACTCTTTCCAGACCAAAAGGTGACAACTGTTAGAGTGCAGGATTCAGCTGTGAATTTCCCTAGTAAACACTGGCCAATAGCCATAATGGTTTTGTCTCCTTTCAAAAGCACAGAATTTCATAGCACAGTTGCAGACTACATGCATATCTGAAACAGATACTTCCCAAGATTCATCCCATACCCTACTTCTTTAGGTATTTTCTTCTTACTGTACACTATGTTAAAAATTTGTAGTAAATTTGGATTAAAAACAGGAAATATTTATCTTGAAAGGGTGCCATTAATTCGATTTTAAAAAAAGAACCATTCCCTTCCTTTCATTTTAAAAAAAAATTCTCTTCCAGACATACAAAAATCAGACAGGAAAAGAAATCTAATTGAAATGCGTTGCTCAGGGAGAAAGTGCTAAACTACGAAAACTACCTCACAGAACTATACAAAATATAGCAGTCAATGCCAAAGTTACAGAGAAGTATTTAGTTTCAAAAATAAGATGAACAATAACATTATAAATGAATGGACAATAAGGGTTCAATCCTACTAGTGCTCAGTTCTGATAGTTTGATTGACTTCAGCTGGCTATTTCTAGCACTACCCCTTCAGGCCCTTGGTTGCTCAAAACGTGCATGAAGTTCTGAAGATTAAGAAATGTGTGAACTAAAAAAATTAAACAAAGACAAATTCAGTGAATTGGCCTGCAGGCTGCTAAGCACGAGTATTGCACTCCAAATATTTCTGATGTGAACATAAAAACTTTACTGACTGCCTCCAATACATGCTATTTTTCCAACTGTAGAAATTTGGAGATACTTGGGTATGGATTCTCAGGGAATAAGATTTCATGCTGTAATGAAAATTTCCTTCTCTTAATTCTTGAAACAATGTTTATTAATTTGAGAACTATATATTGTTATAACAGTTTGTATTTGTACTTATCTGAAATTGCAAAACTAAACAGAAATTGAATGAGGTAAATTGTTCATTAATTTTTGGACTCCCTAGTCTACAGTCTTATTTTAAATAATCTTAAAAACAAATTTTGGATCTTTTTAACTTTGATTATATGCTTAATACAACTACTAAATTTTAAGGGTATATTTCACAATCTCATTTACAGAGCACTGTTTTGCTAATTATAATGAAAGGCAGACATTACGAGATTGACTTTGCACTAACTAATGATCGGGAAGCAGCAAAAGTGAATCAGCGATGTAGTCAGAAGGCAATACAAAAACCAATATCAAAAAAAGCACAAAACTTTAAAATGTAAAGTACGTCACTAAGTTAAATGTATGGACAGAGATTTGCAAAGTATTTTAGCCAACAGCCTCCTGGTCAGTACTACATTTCAAAATGGTAATCGAGCAGAGCTCCTAAGCCAGTGCTTGTTCACTGTTTTGTCCATTTCTTTTCCTTTTTTCTCATTTCCTGTTTTTTTTTTCCTTGCATAAGCCTTGTCCCGGATGCTATCAGTGACTGTGAGTTGAGGCTCAGTGCGGACCAGAGATGAAACCAGTCAAGGTGGCGGCAGAGAAGCAGCACAGCATGTGGGGTCCTGAGTCCAGCAGTTCAGAGCTTGTCTACTCCTCTGCTTTTACCTTTTGCCCTTTTCTCTGCTTTCTTTAAAACAAATATTGTTTTTTTCTCATTCATGGGAGTGGGTGTCACAGGCTCAGCCAGGATTTATTAATTACCCAGACAACAGTAAGTATCAACCACACAGCTGTAGGCCAGACCAGGTAAGGATGGCAGTTTCCCTCCCTAAAGGACATTAGTGAACTAGATGGGTTTTTCCTGATAACCTGCAATGGTTTCATGGTCATTTAACTCTTCATTCCAGATTGTTATTGAATTCAAATTCCATCTGCCATGGCAGGATTCTGGAAATCCAAGTTTGAACATTACCTGTGTTCTCTGGATTAACTGTTCAGCGATAATACCATTAGACCATCGTCACCTCACTTACATTCTGTGGTCAAATTGGACGACATCAGCACATTGGAGGCAAGATTTATTCCTGGCAGTTGTGGTAGTGGAGGAAGTAGAGTGTGTGCTCCCAGCGGCAGTGGGAGGAGAGTTTGGGCCCAGTGCAGGAGCTTCAACAGCAACGCGGCAGCTTCACAAGCAGCTGCATTGCTGAGATGTGGGAGCTGGCTGATCCCATTGTGAACGGCAGTGTCCAGATCTGCAGCAAGTGCTGGTTGCTGGAAGAACTCCAGATCAGAATTGATGATCTGGAATCTGAGCTTCAAACACTGTGGCACACCTGGGAGGGGAAGAGTTACCTGGATGCTTTGTTTCAGGAAGCAGTCACACCCAGTAGATGAAGTAATTCAAATTCAGTTAGTGATCAGGAACAAGGGGGTGTGACTGTAAGTGAGGCAGGTAGGGGGATTCGGAATTCAGGAGTGGAGCAACCTCAGCTCTTTACCTTGTCTTTTAGTTATGAGATTTTTGCTTCCTGTATGAATGAGGAAAAGGGCTGTGGACATGATGGTGCAGAAGGCCATTCAAGAGGAGGGGAGCAAAAAGACAAGTAGTTGTTATAGGGGATTCTATAATTAGGAGGACATATTGTATCCTTTGTGAGCCGTATCTGGAGTCCTGCGTGGTGTGTTGTCTGCCTGGTGCCAGGGTGCAGGACATCTCCAACCAGCTTGAAAGGATAGTGGAGCGGGAGGGAGAGGATCCAGTTGTTGTGGTCCACATTGGCACTAACAACATAGGCAAGGCTAGGAAGGAGGACCTGTTTGGGGAGTATCAAGCACGAGGAAGGAAATTGAAGAACAGGTCCTCAAGGGTCATAATCTCTGGATTACTGGCCGAGCCATGTGCTAATTGGCATAGGGATAAGAAAATTAGGGAAGTAAACATGTGGCAAAGAGATTGGTGTGGGAAAGAGGGATTCCATTTCATGGGACAATGGCATCAGTTTTGGAACCAGTGTTCTGGTGAAAAGGATAAATAGGGTGGTCACTAGGACTTTAAACTTGTCAGTTGCAGGGAAAGGAAAGGAAATGCAACAGGGAGTATGGAGTCAAGTAGAAAGATAAGCAGGTTAGCATGTGTGCAGGGT
The DNA here is from genome assembly GCF_004010195.1 of Chiloscyllium plagiosum. Lineage (NCBI taxonomy): Eukaryota > Metazoa > Chordata > Chondrichthyes > Orectolobiformes > Hemiscylliidae > Chiloscyllium > Chiloscyllium plagiosum. Next base: position 43,737,951 of record NC_057719.1, read on the forward strand.
TTAAGTTCAAGGCAGACCGGGAATGAAGCAAAAAAGGAAAGCTAACTTAGGACATATTACTAGAGGTGATGGAAATCATGGAAGATAAGAAAATTAGCATTAAGGTGTAAGAAAGCAGATGAATTAACAGCACAAATCATCATGAATGATTATGATGTGGTAGGCATCGCAGAGACGTAGTTTCAGGGGGTTCAGGACTGGCAGTTAAACATTCAAGGATTTACAACTTATCGAAAAGACAGGGAGGTGGGCAGGGTTGCCTTGTTAGTTAAGAATGAAATTAAGTCTATTGCACTGAATGCATAGGGTCAGATCATGTGGAGTCTGTGTGGGTGGAGATGAGGAACCACAAAAGGCGAAAAAAAACCCATAAGGGGAATTATGTACAGACCTCCCAGCAGTGGTCAGGACCAGGGGCACAAGATGCACCAGGAAATAGATATAGGGCATGTCAGAAAGGCAAGGTCACAATGATCATCGGGGACTTCAATATGCAAATGGACTGGGTGAATAATGTTGCCAGTGGATCCAAAGAAAGGAAATTCATGGAATGCTTACAGCATGGCTTCAGGAACAACTTGTGATGGAGCCCACAAGGGAGCAGGCTATTCAGGACTTAGTGCTATGTAATGAGCCAGACTTTATAAGATCTTAAAGTCAGGGAACACTTAGGAGGCCGCAATCTTAATGTGGTGGAGTTTAATCTGCAGTTTGAAAGAGAGAATGCAAAATCGGATGTAGTGGTGTTACAGTTAAATAAAAGGTAATTATAAGGGCATGAGAGAGGAACTGATGAAAATCGACTGGAAGCAGAGCCTAGTGGGAAAGACAGTAGGGCAAGAATGGCAGGAGTTTCTGAGTGTCATTGAGGACACAGTACAGAGGAGAGGGAAGGGAAGGGAAGGAGAGGGAAGGGAAGGAAGGAGAGGGAAGGAGAGGGAAGGAGAGGGAAGGAGAGGGAAGGAGAGGGAAGGAGAGGGAAGGAGAGGGAAGGAGAGGGAAGGAGAGGGAAGGAGAGGGAAGGAGAGGGAAGGAGAGGGAAGGAGAGGGAAGGAGAGGGAAGGAGAGGGAAGGAGAGGGAAGGAGAGGGAAGGAGAGGGAAGGAGAGGGAAGGAGAGGGAAGGAGAGGGAAGGAGAGGGAAGGAGAGGGAAGGAGAGGGAAGGAGAGGGAAGGAGAGGGAAGGAGAGGGAAGGAGAGGGAAGGAGAGGGAAGGAGAGGGAAGGAGAGGGAAGGAGAGGGAAGGAGAGGGAAGGAGAGGGAAGGAGAGGGAAGGAGAGGGAAGGAGAGGGAAGGAGAGGGAAGGAGAGGGAAGGAGAGGGAAGGAGAGGGAAGGAGAGGGAAGGAGAGGGAAGGAGAGGGAAGGAGAGGGAAGGAGAGGGAAGGAGAGGGAAGGAGAGGGAAGGAGAGGGAAGGAGAGGGAAGGAGAGGGAAGGAGAGGGAAGGAGAGGGAAGGAGAGGGAAGGAGAGGGAAGGAGAGGGAAGGAGAGGGAAGGAGAGGGAAGGAGAGGGAAGGAGAGGGAAGGAGAGGGAAGGAGAGGGAAGGAGAGGGAAGGAGAGGGAAGGAGAGGGAAGGAGAGGGAAGGAGAGGGAAGGAGAGGGAAGGAGAGGGAAGGAGAGGGAAGGAGAGGGAAGGAGAGGGAAGGAGAGGGAAGGAGAGGGAAGGAGAGGGAAGGAGAGGGAAGGAGAGGGAAGGAGAGGGAAGGAGAGGGAAGGAGAGGGAAGGAGAGGGAAGGAGAGGGAAGGAGAGGGAAGGAGAGGGAAGGAGAGGGAAGGAGAGGGAAGGAGAGGGAAGGAGAGGGAAGGAGAGGGAAGGAGAGGGAAGGAGAGGGAAGGAGAGGGAAGGAGAGGGAAGGAGAGGGAAGGAGAGGGAAGGAGAGGGAAGGAGAGGGAAGGAGAGGGAAGGAGAGGGAAGGAGAGGGAAGGAGAGGGAAGGAGAGGGAAGGAGAGGGAAGGAGAGGGAAGGAGAGGGAAGGAGAGGGAAGGAGAGGGAAGGAGAGGGAAGGAGAGGGAAGGAGAGGGAAGGAGAGGGAAGGAGAGGGAAGGAGAGGGAAGGAGAGGGAAGGAGAGGGAAGGAGAGGGAAGGAGAGGGAAGGAGAGGGAAGGAGAGGGAAGGAGAGGGAAGGAGAGGGAAGGAGAGGGAAGGAGAGGGAAGGGGAAGGAAGGAGAGGGAAGGAGAGGGAAGGAGAGGGAAGGGAAGGGATCTAATATGAGTGTAAGCTAGCCAGTAATACTAGAAATGATATTAAAAGTTTCTTTCAATACTTAAAAAACAAACAAGAGGCAAAAGTAGAAATTGGGCCGCTCCAGATTGATAAAGGAAGGCGAGTGATGGGAGATAATGAAATAGCTGAAGAACTTAATAAATACTGTGTCAGTCTTCACAGTGGAAGACATGAGTAATATCCCAACAAGGAGTGTCAAGGGGCAGAGTTGATATGTAGCCATTACAAAAGAGAAAGTGCTAGAAAAGCTAAAAATGTCTAAAGATTGATAAATTTCCTGACCCCAATGGGCTATATCTTAAGAGTTCTGAGGGAGGTGGCTGAAGAAATAGCAGAGGCATTGGTTGTGATCTTTCAAATATCACTGGAGTCAGGGAAAGTCCCAGAAGATTGAAAAATCGCTTTTATAACCCCCTTGTTCAAGAAAGGATCAAGACAAAAGATGGAAAATTACAGGCCGATTAGCCTAACCTCAGTTGTAGGTAAATATCTAGAATGTTATCTACCTAGACTTCCAAAAGGCTTTTGATAAGGTGCCTCACGGGAGGCTGCTGAGTAAGGGGAGGGCCCCTGGTGTTCGAGGTGAGTTACTGGCATTGATTGAGGATTGGCTGTCAGACAGAAGGCAGAGAGTTGGGACAAAAAGTTCTTTTTTGGAATGGCAGCTAGTGACAAGTGGTGTCCTGCAAGGATTCAGCGTTAGGGCCACAGCTGTTCACTTTATATATAAAGGATCTGGATCAAGGGACTGGGGCATACTGGCAAAATGTGCCAAAAATACAAAGTTAGGCAGACAGGCAGGTTATTGTGAAGAGGGGGGAGGCTGCAAAAAGATTTAGACAGTTTAGGAGAGTGGTCCAAGAAATGGCTGATGAAATTCAATGTGAGCAAATGCGAGGTCTTGCACTTTGGAAAAAAGAATACAGGCATGGACTATTTTCTGAATGGTGAGAAAATTCATAAAGCCAAAGTACAAAGGGAACTGGGAGCGTTAGTCCAGGATTCTCTAAAGGTTGACTTGCAGATTGAGTCCATGGTTAAGAAAGCAAATGGAATGTTGTCATTTATCTCAAGAGGGTTGGAATATAAAAGCAGCGATGTGCTACTGAGACTTAACCCCATTTAGAATACTGTGTCCAGTTTTGGGTCCCATGCCTCAGGAAGGACATACTGGCACTGGAGTGTGTCCAGCGAAGATTCACATGGATGATCCCTAGAATTATAGGCCTAACACACAATGAATGGCTGAGGATCCTGGGATTGTATTCATTAGAGTTTAGAACTTATAAGATAACGCATAGCTTAGAAAGGGGGGACACTGGAAGATGTTTCCATCAGGTGAGGATACCAGGACCCGTGGGCACAGCCTTAGAATTAGAGGGGGTCAATTTAAAACAGAAATGAGGAGACATTTTTTCAGCCAGAGAGTGGTGGGCCTGTGAAATTCATTGCCACAGAGCAGTGGAGGCCAGGACGTTAAATATCTTCAAGGCAGAGATTGATAAATTCTGAATCTCGCAAAGAATTATGGGATATGGGGAGAGTGCAGGTAAGTGGCATTGAAATGCCCATCAGCCATGATTGAATAGCGGAGTGGACTTGATGGGCTGAATAGCCTTACTTCCACTCCTATGTCTTATGGTCTTAAGATCAACCCAGCACAGTTGAAACAAGATGGCACTAAAGAATGGCAACACAGTTCCGTGGTGGTGGCATGGCAAAGGGGCTTGAAATAGGCACACTGCTTCATGCTGGTGATGGACTCAGTGTCAGGTAAAAGAGCATGGATCATGGCCCATGGCTAAGCACTTAAGAACTTTTTCTTAAGCTTAAACTTTTAACTTTTTCTTCATTTGCCTACTTTATACCTAACATTTTGCACCTTGGTACCATTAAATCCAAGATAGCGCTGAAGAAAGGTGACAAAACAGTTTTCATTATACTCTTGTGTCCCTGTACATGAGTACACATGATAATAAAACGTAACACTAAAAAGTTCAAATGCTAAATTGTATTGCTAGTAATTTAATCAAATACTCCAAGACAGCTGCATTAAGAATGGTTTTTCATAATTGATGCCAGTTTTAAAATATTAAATGCTGCTCAAGACACAACACATGAAAGATTCAATTTTAAGCAGAGAATAATGTCACACCCAATAAAGTCTTCACATAATCCACTCAGAATTGAGCAGGAGAAAACAGTTTTGTTTAGAAAATAGTTAGTGAAAGCCTTACTAATAGTACAAGTTTCTATGCACCCTAAATATAGGGCTTCAATTAAAATCCAATGGCAATTTATGATCTGGATTTTAATTAATATTTTCACAATTAATGTATTATTCACCCCCATCAGCACTAAATTGATACATTAGAAAAAAAAGACAATAAATGACAAAAGTGCAAACACTTGGCATATTCACAGCAGGAAATAGTAAATGACTTTCAGACTCATACTTTATGCCACAGTAAATATCTTCCTTGAAAATTGCCAGATGCTGATTATCTTTAAATTGCTTTGTTTTCTATTTTTTTTGTTTTGTCATTCATGATTTTGTTTCTCATTTCTACTTTGAAGATTCTGGTGCATATTTAATTTACTTTACTTTTACAACACTCAGGAATTATAATTTGTAAAGGATCCCACAAAATCCACCACCATCCCCATAACACAAAGTTCAATTGGAAGGATTATTAACCACAAGTCAACTATAATTATAATCATTAATCCTCTGTCTGTTCCATAACTTTCTAGGGATTCATACACTAGGAGGAGGAAAGATGATATGGTGACACTGTACACTAAATGTGTGAAAAGTCCAATCAATAATCACCCTTCTTAGTTTAAAACCCAAAACTGCATTATTGTTTCCACTGAAATTGAAATGCTGAATTATTTTGTTCATGGAGAACATATTAAATCTACAAAAAATACCTGAAAACTACACAAAATGCATATAATACAGCAGTATGTTCGCATTTAAAGTTAGTTTGTGCCAGTGTTTTATCTTAATTAAAATGAGTGTAATAACAAGTTAATTACATTTTATGACTCTACATGAAATAGAATACACGCATGTCTGCCATCATGGGTGGCACATTAGCTCAGTGGTTAGTACTGCTGCCTTGTAGCACCAGGGACCCAGGTTCAATTCCACCCTCAGCTGATTATCTGCACAAAGATGTGCAGGATTAGCCATGGGAAGTAAGGTGATGAGGTGGGACCAAATGGGATGCTCTTCAGAGGGTTTGTGATGGCTGAATAGCTTGCTTCCACAGTGCAAGGATTCTATAACTTATTGCAGTCAATTTAGTTTCAAAAATATGATTGTATGTGGGTAATAGCATGAAATTGAATGAAATTATTCTTGGTTGATATATTAATAGCACAGGGAAATTCCCCATTGCTGATGATAATTTAAATTCTGCATGATTTTTCATCAGGTGAATTCCAAAATGCTGAACTATAAATTTGTAAACCTTTTATTCACTAAGTTTCATTGTATAAAATTTAAAGTTTCTTATTTTCACCTTAGGTAGCTTCCAAAGTAGGCCACAATATTGGCATGCTTACACTCTTTGACCATAAAGATTTCTTGCTGTATAATGGAAAAGTCATCTCCTGTTGACAAGAAAAATGCATGTTAGTATATCACAATACCTCTGCACATTTATCCAAATGCATTCAAGTCACAAACAACAGCTTAGGTTACTGCAGCTTTGACAAATTATCCACATTCTTCAAAGCTTTTAGCAAGGTTGACCATACCATTTTCAGCCAATGACATTTACCTGGTCATTGTCACATTATTATTTGTGGTAGCTTGCTGTATAAAAATTGGCTGTTTAGGTTGCAACATTACAATCAATTATATTTCAAAAGGATTTCATTGATTATAAAGTAGTTTAAAATTTCCAGGGGGCTGTCCAAAGTGCCACAAAGAAAATCTTTAAAAAGTCATATCTACTTGGAAAAGGAGTGCTCCCCAAGCTATTACTTCAATCAGAGAGGATACTGGAAATTTACCCCATGATTCTAAAAGGATTAACTTTGACATTTCAGAAATTTTACTCCAAACTATACCAATCTGAAAGTTGTGAGGATGGGCAGATTAGGATGGAGTCTTTAAGAAATTGGACCTCCCAGGAGTGACACCCGAGCAAGAGTCTCTCCTTAATGCCCGGTTGTTGGTGCAAGAAGCGTAGGAGGCTGTGAGGCAGCTTCAGAACAGAAAGGCGCCTAGCCTGATGGACTTTCCAGTGAGTTTTATAAGGACTTTTTAAGTATATTGCCAGCCCTGATTCCTAGCATGTTTAACGATTCACATAGTTGTGGCCTCCTCTCCACATCTTTGAGAGAGGCAAATATCTCTTATTCTTGAAAAAGGGAAGGCCCCACAGGACTGTGCTTCCTATAAACCTATTTCACTCCTGAATGTCGATTTTAAAATCCTAACTAAGACTCTGGCTCTCAGGCTAGAAACTGTGTTGCCCTCCATCATCAAGGAGGATCAGACGGGGTTTATAAAAGGTTGCAGGTCATCAAACAACATCAGAAGGTTACTTAATATGATCCAAGTATGGCAACAATAATCAGTACAGGCATTAATGATCTCTTTTAGACGCTACAAAGGCATTTGACCAGGTTGAGTGGCCATATCCTTTTTTTAATATTTTAAAGTGGTTTGGCTTGGAGAAGGTCTTTGTCAGATGGATAGAGGTTTTGTCCCCTCTTGCTGCGGTCCTCATCAATGGTGTGCCATCAAGCAATTTCAATATTCTTAAGGGCAGTCGACAGGGCTATTTAAAACCAATTTTGCTAATTTATTCGACAGAATCAAAACAAGCTCTTCAAAGATGGGAGGCGCTTCCGATCTCCTGGTTAGGTCGGATAGCCCTCATTAAAATGAACATTCTTCCCCCGTCTGTTGTATTCTATGCAAATGTTTTCTCTGCTTTTTACTAAGCAAACAGTTAGAAGACTGAATGGCTGGTTCAGTTCCTTTACTTGGTATCACAAAATATCCGGCCATTAGCCCAGTACCCCATCTTTTTGTTATTCTTTTTGTTATTCTTCCCAAAGTGAATCACCTCTATGCAAATGTTTTCTCTGCTTTTTACTAAGCAAACAGTTAGAAGACTGAATGGCTGGTTCAGTTCCTTTACTTGGTATCACAAAAGTGACCCCATATGAAATTGATTAAACTGCAGCTGCCCCACAGACTGGGAGGAGTGGACCTTCCAAATATCGAAAACTATCAATTAATCTGGTTGCTATCTTACATGAATGACTGGGTCCCGGGGGGACTCTCACTCACTTTGGCTAGACATTGAAGCATCTTAGGCAAGATGTCCCCTTGCTAGCTTGTTGTTTTTGGACAAAATGAGGACAGTTCAAGAATAGTTATGAAAACCGTCAAGGTGTGGAGGGCAATGCGTCAGAGTCAGGGAAATACAGCCAAAACATCATTTTTTTTTTTAAAACCCATAGTTGGTATGCCAGGGATGATGGGCAGCGAGGGGTGCATCTTGTCTGGGTGACTTATTCAAAGAGGATACACTGATGTATTTTGTTTAGTTGGCTCAGAAATACGAGTTGCCCAATAGGGACCTCTTCCGGTTTTTTTTCAAATTAGGAATTTCAAAAAGACACCACACTTCTAACTGATTCTTATAGATCTGACATGGGAAAGAGTGTGCTGAGTGCTGAGAATATACTTTCTGTCAGCAATGTCTATCACCTATTGGGAGAGGGTCCCTCGGACAAGTCCGAATGGCTGTGTAAGATATGGGAGAGCCAGCTGTACATTGAGATCTCTTCTGAAGCATGGGACGATATCTGGGAAAACTTGCAACAGGCCCCATACCTCGCAATTGAAGATTCTCCACGGGGTCCACTTGGCTCCAGACCGCCTTTCAAAATTTAAAGCACGAGTATCTCCAAAGTGTCCCAAATGCAAGATGAGTATGAGTAGGAGTACGCTCACTCATTGTCTCCAGTCCTGCCACAGGCTGTGGGCATACTGGAGGGCTGAGATAGGCAAAATAGAGAGGGTCTTGGGGACAGAGGTGGAGATAGACCCGGTAGTTCTTCTTCTCGGCCTTGGCGCACAAAAAATGCTTTTCAGTATCCTCACTTTTTGTGCAAGAACAAACATTCTGTTAGGGGGAATGTCTGAAAACAACCTGGGGCTGTCGGGCTGGCATAAGCTAGTCAATGGAAAACATCCCTTTGGACTTTCTTACAGGTATGGTGCACCATAAAACTGAGAAGTTTTATAAGAGGTGGCAGCCCTCTTTGGATTACTTGGGTACAGATTAATCTGCCACACTAATAAGGGCCTTTATATAGTCATAACTATTATGTTCAATGAATTGGGTATTCGGAGAAGAGGAACTACGAACACATGAATATGTATAAATTTATGCTCTCAATAGTCGAGGGCTATTACTTTGCTTTGCTGAGCTGTATTATTATCACTGTCATTTTTTTTTAGTTAGTTATTAGTTTTTTTTAGATTACTTACTGTGGATACAGGCCCTTCGGCCCAACAAGTCCACACCGATCTGCCGAAGCACACCCACCCAGACCCATTCCCCAAAGTTTACCCCTGCATGGCCAATTCAACTAACCTGCACATTTTTGGACTGTGGGAGGAAACCAGAGCACCTGGAGGAAACCCACCCAGAAATGGGGAGAATGTGCAAACTCCACACAGTCAGTCGCCTGAGGCGGGAATTGAACCTGGGTCTCTGGCACTGTGAGGCAGCAGTGCTAACCACTGTGCCACCATGCCGCCCGTTATTATTCATTTATGTAATTAGCAGGGTTTTTTTGTATTGGTTGGAATTGTTTGCTTTGTATTTGTTGTAACATCCAAAACAATTTTCTTCTCTTTTCAATAAAATATATTTTTAAAAAGTCATATCTGCAAGCACAATACTGAATACATTCCTGTTCATCACCGTTATAAAAAACAACGATATTATTTATTATTTTAACTTTCCAAACATAGACTGGGACTACCATACTGTTAAGGGTTTAGATGGAGTGGAATTCATTAAGTGTGTACAAGAAAAAATTCTGATTCAATATGTGGAAGTACCTACTACAGAAGTTGCAAAACTTGACCTACTCTTGGGAAATAAGGCAGAGCAGGTGATTGAGGTGTCAGTGGGGGAGTACTTGGGGGCCAGCGACCATAATTCTATTAGTTTTAAAATAGTGATGGAAAAGGATAGACCAGATTCAAAAGTTGAAGTTCTAAATTGGAGGGAGGCTAGTTTTGATGGTATTGGGCAAGAACTTTCAAAAGCTGATTGGGGGCAGATGTTCACAGGTAAAAGGGATGGCTGGAAAATGGGAAGCCTTCAGAAATGAGATACTGAGAGTCCACAGGCAGTTTATTCCTGCTAGGGTGAAAGGAAAGGCTGGTAGGTGTAGGGAATGCTGGATGACTAAAGTAATTGAGGGTTTGGTTAAGAAAAAGAAGGAAGCATATGTCAGGAGTAGATGAGATAGATGGAATGAATCCTAAGAAGAGTATAAAGTAAGGAGTGCAAGGAGATTCCAAAGGGTTTTTACAAATACGTTTAGGACAAAAAAGTAACTAGGGAGAGAATAGGGCCCCTCAAAGATCAGCAACTTATAGCAGTTTATAAAATCGTGAGAGGCATAGATAGGATAAATAAACAAAGCCTCTTCCCTGGAGTAGAGAGCGAGAGCGAGAGTGAGACCAGAACTAGAGGACACAGGTTTAGGGTGAGAAGGGAAAGATATAAAAGGGACCTAAGAAGCACCTTTTTCATGCAGAGGATAGTACGTGTATGGAATGAGCTGCCAGAGGAAGTGGTGGAGGCTAGTACAATTGCAACATTTAAAAGGCATCTGGATGGGTATATGAACAGGAAGGGTTTGGAGGGATATGGGCCAGGTACTGGCAGGAGGGACTACATTGGGTTGGGATATTTGGTCTGCATGAACGAGTTGGATCGAAGGGTCTGTCTCCGTGCTGTACATCTCTCTATTTCCACAACTCTATGACATAATTTTCAACATCATCATTTTTAATACACTTGTGTTGGCTGCTCATCCCAATCGGAAAACTTTAGCATTTGCTGTACATATTTCCATCCATTAGGTGTCACTATCTCTCAATTTATCCATGATCTATTCACTGCAAAACTTGTGTACTGTTAGCCATTCTCTTCAATTAAACAAGCCTGCTCAAAATACTAAATGTAGATTAAACAGAAGTTATATAGTTTTTTAAAAATTCCAAAAATAGTAAATTAATTTCCTGTTCAAACCACAAATGCACAATAATCAATCAAGGTGCTCCCTGAGTGATGGTAAAATTATACTCATCAGCCCTTCAGTTTTTGCTTTAATTGTGGATCTATGGCTTGCTGCATGAGCAAAACAGCTGATTCCAGACTTCCTCGGTTTCGAAGAAATAAAGAGTAAATGAGCATTCTCTAGGCCAATCCAAACATAGCAATGTGTAAACTATTGGACTGCCTCAGACAGAACTAACCAATACATTCACTACTTTACCAAAAAAAAAACGTTAAAAATTCAGGTCCATGAACACCCAGGCTTCACTGTACACTTTTTAGTGCTAAGCAAATATTAATTAATAAATACTGCCTTCCTTAATCCTTACAGCAACATGCGTCATCTCTCACTCACGTGTATAAATATAATTTGCCAATCTCTGTCCATTTTGCTAATCCACGCCCAGTTGCCTCCTGTGTTATTATCCTACCTGTTTGCTATTTGCCCAAATTTGGTTTCATCTGGAAATTTTGAAACATTAATCTTTATTCCAGTATTCAAGTCATAAAACAGTGGTTCTCGCACTGGCTCTTGGGGAACATCACTTCCCATTGGCCTCCAGTCTGAGAAACAACCATTTGTCACAATTTTGTTAGCATGCAGTGAGAAGCAGGCTTTTGGACTTTCTCATGATATCTCCCAGTCTCGTCTCACCATCACTCCACCGATCTTCTCAAAGACTTTCAGGTTAAAAATTCAAAATAATGCAAAATTTTCCACTTGTAGCCACCTTCTTTTCTCCTACACCCTAAACGAGAAAATTTACATTATAATCTTTTGTATTCTACAAGTTGGCCATTACTTTTTTTTTCATTTTACTTTTCCAAAGCTGTTTTTGATTAGTTTTGTTGAAAGTACCCCTGAAATTAGTGTCAAGTCCTGAAATTAAGGAAACAGATTGTAGAATACTTCCACATAAACTATTGCCAAGTGAAACTAATGGAGCAATGTTCTCCAAACTTCTTACACTACAATTTAATTGGCATTGTTTTAGTTTCCTTCCCAAATAGAATCCTAATAATCCCATTGTGACAACAAATGCAAAATGGAAAACATTTACACATTTCTAAATTTAACTTTAGTATAAAGCTCCATTTTAAGTCGTCAGACAAAGCCTGCTGCAAGAAATAAGCAAAAAAAAAGCACATGGCCTTCTGTACAAAATTTTAGGATCAAATATACTTTACACATTGTTCTTATACATTTCCCATAGTCTACTGCATAATTATTTCTTTCACATAAACAATTACGCTTATGAGATGTCTGGTACCCTAACATTGCTCAAAACACAGGGTCATAGAGTGCATTTGCACCCAAAATGGAAACTTCAACTACTCAGACAACCAGATAAAAAATTTTACCCCATAAGTTGAACTGACGAAATCTCTGAGGAGCTGCTCCTCCAATTATAGGTTGATTCTTGCCTACATTTGCAGCTTATTAATAATGAAGATGGGAGAGCAGGCTGTATTTGAAGGAGCACTGAGCATGCTAAGAAAGAAAAGGTAAGTGAGCAGTCATGTTGGGAGCACCATTCGTAAGTTTCATAGTAATGAATATGATCAACTGTTAAATTTAAACTGGAGAGTGACATCAGAGATGCATAAAAGTAAAGGTAAAACTGCCTGGTTAAAGTTTTTTCAGCTTTTGTGCTTATGATAGAAGCATGTCAGCTGTGACTTCACGAGTCTGTGGAAAGTATGTTTAGCATAATGGTTTGGTTTTGTGTACAGTACCATGTGTCAGTTAAAATGAAAACTTCTGTTGCTAACTTACATCTACTGCTCTTTGCTATTTCAAATACTGTAGTGTCTAAATAGCGAAATGTATTGTATGTGTTCTGGCTTTAATTTCAGTGGATGGCTGATAATTGACATCAATCATTTTACCTAATTCTGCTTCTGTACAAGATCAAACATTCCATGAGTCCACACAAATACAGGACCTGTTACAATATGGCAACATCAACTAATAAAAGAGTTACTGGAAATGAAAAGGAGCCCCTAAAAAACAAAAAGTAACCCATAAGCAAACCTTAAGAGCACCTTGCAAGTGCCCGGTCTCTCAATCTTCCTTGAGGGAACGAATATTCCATGAGAAAGAGCTGCATGCTTATGAACAGCTTCATCAAATGTAAGCATTTCTTCCATGACTGTACATATCTTTCTATCAGCTTATAGAAAGGCATGGCAGGAAGACATGGTCTCTCACACAATGGGGAGGCAGAGAGAAAAACTGGATGTTAGCATTCTGAACGTCAATCCAAACATTAGGTCTATTCAGAATAGAGCTTGAATCCAGTACATAATGACTCAGATGTGGGATGCTACCACTAAACCAAAGAATTGTTCACCTCAGTGATGTAGGAGAATAATTGGTAAAGATTGTGTCTCACACCCTTTAAATAACTGCAAAACATAAACCAGATCAGAGACAATTTGCTTACTAACCCTAAGATAATGCTGAAATGGTGAGTATTTAACAAAATGAAAGAATCCACAACCTTCCATAACACACCACCATAAATTAAAAACATGTAAAACTGGTTTTGCAGGTACATTCAGGTTGTGGTGTAGTGAAGGAGAACAAATTTAAAGAGCAAATTTAAGATAATTGTTTAATTTTGAGTAGGAAGAGATCAAATTTCGACTGAAGCTTCAACGGTGTGCACATAATTCAGAGGCATTATCTTCAAAAATAAAGATTTCTCAAACAAAAGTCTAAAATAAAGGTTGCTAGAGGACCTGCCATTCTTTTCTAGTTATAAACAGCAGGAATATTACAATTTCAAATACATACAAACTGTAGACAATACCAAGTGCAATGGAAACTTTTGTTGCACATTTTGGTATTGGTGTAAAAATTCTTGAGGGAAGCTTCCAAATACTAAAAGTAGAAAATGCATATCAGATATTTACAAAATGGACTTTCTCCAATATCTCAAGTCAGACCTAAAACCTGAAAACTTTGTTCGATACTTGATTATTGACCTGTGCATGATCTGGACATTTGATAGGCTTCCGGTTTGTAAATAGATGACTGTTGAGACCAATCTGCACACAAGAGGTTTCTGCAGAAAATCTAACAAGATGTCACAGACAATTGAGTTTTGGTCGAGTTGATGGCTCAGGATTTCTTCGTATTTTCTCACTGACTCATATGTGCTTGCTTTCAGTGAGGGCTGCACCTTTTACTTCATTTCTTTAGCTCCAACAATTTTGGGTGAACTTCTCCCAAAACTCAAATTCAATATAAAAATCTTGAGCAAAGTATTCAGAGTGGCCGGAGTACTTTCTCTGACCACCACTAGAATTGAGATTTCCATAGAAAATGGAGTTTGATAAACAGGTGTCAGACCTTTAGCTAGATAACCTGCTCAACTTAGTGTGATTCATGGGATTTGGGCATTACTGGCTAGGAGAGCATGTATTGCCCAACCCTAGTTGCCCTTGAGAAGGCGGTGAGGAGCTACCTTCTTGAAATCTGCAGCTCATATGCTGAATGGATCCCATTCTAGAATTTTCATCCAATGACACTGAATGAATAGCAACATATTTCCACGTCAGGATGTGCGCGCCATGGAGAGAAAATGGCAAGTGGTGCAGCTCCCATGTATCTGGTGCTCTTATCCATCTAAATGATCTTGGTCATGGATTTAGAAGGTGGTATCTAAGCAACCTTTGAATTCCTGCAATGCATCTCATATTTGGTAAAACCTGCTGCTATTGAGAGTCAGTGGAGGAGGATGTGGATGTTTATGAATGTGGTGCCAATCAAGCAGGCTGCTTTGTCCTGGATGGAGTCCTGGATGGGGTGTGTTCTAACAGACTACTAACTTGTGCCTTGTAGATGGTGAACAGGCTTTGGAGAGACAGGGAGTGAGCATTACTCGCTGCAGGATTCCTAACTTCTAATCTGTTCTTGTAGACACTTCGAGGAGAAAGTGAGGTCTGCAGATGCTGGAGATCAAAGTTGAAACTTTATTGCTGGAACAGCACAGCAGGTCAGGCAGCATCCAGGGAACAGGAGATTCGACGTTTCGGGCACAGGCCCTTCTTCAGGAATCATTCCTGAAGAAGGGCCTGTGCCCGAAACGTCGAATCTCCTGTTCCCTGGATGCTGCCTGACCTGCTGTGCTGTTCCAGCAATAAAGTTTCAACTCTTGTAGACACTTTACTTATATGGTTAATCCAGTTCACATTTTGGTCAATGATCATAACAACAAAGTTGTTGCATGAACTAGAGAACAAGTTCACGTTACGTTGTATGCCCATCTCTAAACTGATAGCTAGTGTAATCAGTCTGTCATTAATAGGAAATCATAATACCCTAGGACAGCTTAGTCTTTACAGAGAATCATTTCAGAATGAGCAGGTTCCCATCTTTGATACTTCTGATTCTGATATAACGATCATCATGTAATGTATCAGAAAACACAATAGAGTAAAACACAATGAAGAGGGTTGACACTAACAGTATAGCCGTGCATAACTGTATTAGTGACTGAATAGGTCAAAGGCTCATCATCCACAACATGCATAAACATGCTGTAATGGAACTGTTCAACAGTGGATGCTTTCTGTAAGGCAGTCTAAAATTTCCATTACATTCCACAGGCCCTCACAACTCAGATCAACAACAGTGTTAGAGTTGATGTCCCTTTCTTGAAATTTTTACTGGAGATGTCCAGCTGCAGACATCAAATCAGGTGTCTCCTTGACCTTTGCTGAAACTGCACTAGCTCACCATCAGAAAGATTCCTGGTCAAGACATTACACTTGGCAGTCCGTATGTTTTCTGGCAAAGATTTTGTTAGTGGTGCAGAGGAAAAAAAAGTGTGTTTTCAGCTTAAACAAGTGGACAACTGAAGCATCTTTGTATTCTTGCAGGATGATTTGCTGCTCCCATGCTGGCTGAAAACTTTCAATAAGTTACTTGAGCAGATATTAATTGCTGGCTTTTTAAATGTCGACTGTGATAGCATTGATTCATGGAGCTCGATTGTGTGGCTGAAATTCAATTGCATTCTGATGCAGCCAAGTGACACAATATTCCAAAAGAGGCAATTTCATAATTTAGCTTCAAACCTTCATTCATAGTGGGACACACAAAGAACTCAGCTAGCAACCTAAAACTTGGCATCATTACAACATAAGAAAATATCTCACAAATGATGGCCCTAAGATAACATGTTGAAACATGTTATTATACACTTCTGGAGCAGGTAGGACTTGTGCAGGTAGGGGCAGGATTATAGATATTTTCTAATTAACCTATTCAGAGATGCCCCATTATATGCACCCGCGCAGATAGCACTTCAATTTGGGCTTCCTGGCTCAGAGATAGGGAGGGACATTATCCACTCCACCATAAGAACACTTGGGAATAGGAAGTACACTAGCTTTCAGAGGAGCAACGCTCCGAAAGCTCGTGTGCTTCCAATTAAATCTGTTGGACTATAACCTGGTGTTGTGCAATTTTTAAACTTTGTACACCCCAGTCCAAATCTCCAAATCTTGGGAATAGGACTGCTCATCATTGTTCATGATCCAGTATAACCCCTCTTTACCCCCGTCAATTAAGATATTAACTATGGCTCAATTTAAAAAGTGTAAAAGGCCATCATAAAATCTACACCAGGTACACTAAAGAAAACGTTATCAAGCTAAATGACACTACATACTTAGGATGACTGCTAAACTCCAAAAGGGAGCCAAAAATAGTCCCTGTTCTTCATTCTTAAAGCAGAAATCATACATATTATTACTTTTATATAATCTGCAATAACTATAGCTACAAGATAGAAGACTTCAAAGCTACCTGAGATAAAGCTCATGAGCATTTGAATATATTTGGTAGTAGCTTTTGTCTAGCAAATATCTGCCCAATATACAGAAATAAAAGACATATAATGAGCCATAAAATCAGGAAGAGACTATTTAAATGAGAAAGACCAGGAATTGTGCTTAAAAATCAAGAGAATGAAGGGAATAAACTGGACATACCTTCACTGGAAGAGAGAGCTCGAGTGGTGATACCATTGCTTTGTTAGGATTCTGAGACAACTACATCATGTCGAGACACAGGAACAGGAGTAAGCCATTCAAACTCTTCAAACCCATCCCACCATCCAATGAAATGGTGACTGCTCTGTGCCCCTGGTGCATCCACACATTTCAGCTTAACATCAATGAGTACTTGATTTAAAAAAAACTGTCAATCTCATCTTTGAAACTTTCAACTGACTAAGCCGCACAGGATTTCTGGAGTTCCACTACCCTTTAGGTGAAAAAAAAATGCTTTTTGACATCCTGGCTAAGGCTTTTGAGATTGTGCTGCCTGCTGTGCTGCCTGCTCTGGACCCCATCAGAAAAGCAAATAATCTCCCCCTTTACCTATCAACTCCTCTAAGCATGATAAAAGATTTCAATAACATATATTTTGCAGTATCTTTAAAAATTAAACCATCCCAAGGCAGTAAAAAGGAGCTTTCATAAGGTATGCCACTGAGCCACAAATGAGATGAGATTAGGTGACCAAAGAATTGGTCAAAGAGGTAAGTTTTCTGAAGTGCCTTAAAAGAAAGACCAAGGCAAAGAGACAGAGTGGCAGAGGAAGAGAATTCCAGAGTCTGAGGCTTAAGCAACTAACGGCATAGCCACTAATGATAGGACACTGATGAATTGAAATTTTCCATGGTCCAGAATTAGAGAGGAGCAGATAAATTGGATGGTCATTGGATTGGAAGAGAAAACAGAAAAGAGAAGCAGGATCACACAGGAATTTGAAAACAAGGATGACAATGTTACAAAACAAGCTGCTCGTTAATCACAAACCAAACAAAAAGCTCTTTACATCTTTGTCACATTGCTATGCAAATTGTGAGGGCCAAAAAGAGCTGCAACAAACCCAAAGTTTGCAGACCAGAAGTACAGACAATGGCTGTAGGGAGGACAATTCAAAACTAAATTTATAGAAAAACAGTTTCAGTAGGCAAAAGGTTAATTTATGGCACAGGGTCTCTTGGGAAATGGTGGAAGTAAGTAGCCCTGATAACTTCAAATTAGGAACATTTATTTTGGAATACCATATGTGCACATTGAGACAAGCTTGACAGACTTGTAATGTCAGTATAGGCATGATGATATTACAAATTTTAGGTTAGCATCTTCTAAAATGGACTCTGATGAAACTAGTCAGATGTCCTTTGCAACTCTAACACAAACTATCGAGTTTCTGGAAGGGTCCAAAACTGAATAATGGGTGGGAATCTTCCTGTTCAAGGACATACCTCAACAGCACTCCAAAACATTCCACAAATCAACTGGCTCCAAGACTATGTTCCCAGCTTTGCAACATAACAAATGAATGCCAAGACTAGTAACCCACAAGCTAAGTGTGAAAGGCCACTGTCTGTTTTCTATTATGGAGATCAGAGTCAAGATTAGAGTGGTGCTCGAAGAGTACAGCAGGTCAGGCAGCGTCACCAACCTCCGCATAAACCGCATCATCCGCCAACATTTTCATCACCTACAAACTGACCCCACCACCAGGAATATATTTCCTTCCCCACTCCTATCCACTTTCTGCAAAGACCATTCCCTCCGTGACTATGTGGTCAAGTCCACACTCCCCCCACG
>NC_057719.1:43756439-43774856 GCF_004010195.1 Chiloscyllium plagiosum
CTCATGACCTCCCCACCTGCCAATCTTCCTTCCCACCTATCCACTCCACCCTCCTCCCTGACCTACCACCTTCATCCCCACCTCCATCCATTGTACTCTTAGGTACCTCCTCCCCAGCCCCTGCCCCCAATTCATCACTCCACCCCAGAGACTCCCTGCCTCATTCCTGATTAAGGGCTTTTGCCCGAAACATCGATTTTCCTGCTCCTCGGATGCTGCCTGACCTGTTGGGCTCTTCCAGCATCACTCTAATCTGACTCTGATCTCCAGTATCTGCACTCCTCACTTTCGCCTGCTTTCTATTATGATTAATGGCTATTAATCATGTGACTGAAACTTGTTCTGGTGTGGAAATGCTTGCATTCCAAAACTCAAAAAACACCTACAACATTCTACAGATCACACTGACAAGACACCCAGCTGCAGAGAAAGGACAGAGACCGAAATCTTTTAAAATATCTCTTAGCCCAATTCCAAAGCTGCAGTTTCACCTATCAATAAATTGGACCTCTGCTACAACAGCAATGCATGCGCCTGACTAGACGACCTGCTGACTAGTTTTTACTTCAAATCAACCCGGCTATCAGAACTTACCCAAAATACAAGCGTGGGGGAGAAAGGTTGCCTCCTCACTAGATTCTCAAAGACATGAATTGTTAACATTCTTTTGGCTTAATACATGTAGATGTGCACTGCCTTCCACAATTCCATATGTGGCATGAGACTGACACAGCATTCAAATCTTGTGGAGTTGAGCACATAAATAAAGAATCCTTACAGGCGACAAGATGGCACAGTGGTTAGCATTCCCGGGTTCAATTCCAGCCTTGGGTGACTGCCTGTGTAGAGTTTGAGCATTCTGCCTCATTCCTCAAAGTCTAAAGATACAGAGTTTAGGTCGAGTGGCCATGCTAGAAGTTGCCCTGTAGTGTACAGGGATGCGTAGTCTAGGTGGATTAGCCATGACAAAAAAGTGGGATTATGGAAATAGGGTGGGTCTGGGTTGGATGCTCTTCAGAGGGTTGGTGTGGGCTCATTGGGCCAAACAGCCTCCATCTGCACTGTGGGGATTAGTCAGTCGTAGATTAGATTACTTATAGTGTGGAAACAGGTCCTTTGGCCCAACCAAGTCCACACCAACCCTCCAAAGAGCAACCCACCCACACCTATTCTCCTACATTTACCCTTTCACCTAAACATTATGGGCAATTTAGCATGGCCAACTCACCTAACTGCACATTTTTGGACTGTGGGAGGAAACCGGAGCACCCGGAGGAAACCCATGCAGACACAGGGAGAACGCGCAAACTCCACACAGACAGCTGTCTGAGGCAGTAATTGAACCCTGGTCTCTGGCGCTGTGAGGCATCAGTGCTAACCACTGTGCCACTATGCCACCCAGAGATGTACAGCACAGAATCAGACCCTTCAATCCAACTCATCCATGCCAACCAGATATCCTAACCGAATCTAGTCCCAATTGCCAGCACTTGGCCTGTATCCCTCGAAACCCTTTTACTTTATCAGAATGCACAAAAAAAATTTAAAACAGGGTTCTGAATAAAGCAGATATTTGAACATCTCCCCTGTGACATAGAATAAAACATTGAAGTTACACTGCATCTTTATAAAACATTCTTTAGGCCCCAAATGGAGAACTGTGGCCAATTCTGGACACAAAACTTTAGAGATGGCGCAGAATGATATCTTCAGTTAAGTGGAGGAAAAAAAAAGAGAGAAACCTCAAAAAAAGTTCCCTTTAAACAGAGAACTTTAAAAAGGGGACATTAGCTAGAGACATTTGAAAACTTGAGGCATTTTGATAGAGAAAATAAGGAGAAATGGTTTCTAATGGTAGACAGGCAAGTAACCAAAAAAAAACCAGATTAAAGCAAGAGAAGACACAAGGGGGAAAAAAACCACTATAGAACGAGTTATGGTAATGTGGAAGTCATTTCCTGAAAGAGTGGTGAAAACAGATTCAATAGTCATTTTCAAAAGGGAATTGGTAAGTACATTAAAAGAGGAAAAAAACTGCTAGGTCAGAGGAGAATAGCTGAGAGGTGAGGCTAAATTAGCTCGCGCTCTCAAAGAGCCATCACAATGGACAGAATGGTCTATTTCTGTTTATTATATGATCCATTTAGAACTTTGAGTATGCTTTTCGAATTCTTAGTAGCACATTTAATATACAACAGTAATGCTTGTTTCGACTGAACAATTAACAATAGAATGGTCATTCAATTCTGCCACCACTGGTGGCAGTGTAATAAGCATCAGTTTGCCATTTTGTTTTCATCTTCACTGCAAGATTAATTTAAAAATGTAATGCTCATGCCAAGTTAACATTATGCATTTTGTTAGTTTATTTTAACCCCTTTTCTACCTTCCCACCTCAAAATCAGAGGACCTTTGTCTTCAGTCCTACTTTTCACCAACTTGTTATGGTCACAATTACTTAACACTATTTTAGGCCAAAGTCAAAACAAAGAATGCAGCTCAAAGACAAAATGCAAAATTTAGTGAAGAAAAAGATCAAACAATGACAGATCAGTGATTAGGTGCTTTAGACAAACAGCTCTTTATTCAAGCTAGCCACCAGCCATCAATTTGGTTCCAATTTTGGCAAACATCAAAGACAATTATCACGTACTATAAACATCAAGTACATGGGATGGCATGGTGGCTTAGTGGTTAGCACTACTGCCTCACAGCGCCAGAGACCTGGGTTTGATTCCCACCTCAGGCAGCTATTTGTGTGGAGTTTACACATTCTATCCGCGGGTCTGCGTGGGTTTCCTCCGGGTGCTCTGGTTTCCTCCCACAGTCCAAAATGTGCAGGATAGGTAAATCGCCTGCAGTGTTAGGTGCCGTTTATCAGAGGTAGTAAATATAGGGTAGGGGGAATGGGTCTGGGTGGGTTACTCTAAGGGTTGATGTGACTGGTTGGGCCGAAGGGCCTGTTTCCATACTGTAGGGAATCTCATCTAATCTCTCTGCAGATTCTAGCAGTATGCAAGTGAGACTTAGGGCCAATTAAGAAATGTCTGCTTATTAACAAAAGGGGGGAAAAAAAGTACAGATGCACAATGTTGAATTTGGATGGAAGCGTTGCAGGAATGGAGAGGAACAAATAAACATTCAGAGAAAAGCAGCCATTCCAAATAGAGACAGGAGAAATTGTAAATGCTACATAAGGAGGCCACACAAATCACTAATGGGGTGATAGATAGAAGGCAATGCATACATGTATCACAATCAGTAGAATATCAAGTCTGCAAGATAGATTAGAAACAGAAGAAGCCAGGAAAGTCTATGTGTACACATTTCAAAGCAAAAAAGAAATTGCAGGAAGATGGAAGCAATGGACTGGAAAAAGAAAGGTGAAAACCAATATTTGGTTAGCCAGATTAGTGCCAGAGAGCCAGGGAGAACTGCAGAACAAAAGCACAATCATTACAAGAAAATGTCTCACTATGAGTAACACCAATGGCAATCAATAAACTGCACAAAGTGCAGAAATAAAGCAGCTACAGATGATAAAGCATGAAATGAGGGGTGAAAGACCTCTTCCTGAAAATGGAAAAAAGGGCTAAAACTAAAAGTGATGGGTTATCAGTTGCTCAGTTTTAAATGATCCAGAGTGGACAAATGCAGAAAATAAAATGCCTTAGAGTTGTTACAAATGCAAAGTTTAATAAAATGATCATGTTGCAGTTGCCTTTTTAATTCAAAGTAAAATAGGATCTGCTATGAATTCTACCCAACAACAAGCTTGCATGGTTTGGTCCCATTTGTGCAAGGATAAACATCTGAAAACAAAGGTGAACCAGCAGAGGGAGACAGGGCCAGTAAAAGGGAGAATGCAAGATTCAAGAGAAAATAAAAAGAGAGCAATAAAAGAAAAAAACAGTAGCTGTTCAAAGGGAAACTGTTTAAACTGTTCGATTATCAGACAGACATAATGCTGGAGAAAACTGGTGTAATGATCATAGGGAAGGAACCCACCGCTAGTCAACGACATAGAAATATTATTTGCTTAGACCAGGAGAAGGAATTCAATGGGTGCGTCAGTTCTGGGATTCGCAGGAGGCCAAAAAAAGGACCTTTGACAATTATGGAATATAATGACTCAGCAAAATGGAAAGAAGTTGGAAGTTGAGTGTAAGTATGGATTATTTTCTACAAAGGATATATTTCCGTGGACAGCGAGAGTACTGGTCATGGGATTATTGGCCCAGTAAGGCACTAACAACGTTTATCATCTCTGTAGTTGAGTTCGTGGGTCACCTATAATGCAGTTAGCACTGCTACTTCTCAGCACCAATTACCCACCCGATTCCAGCCTCAGGTGAATGTCTATATGGAATTTGCATGTTCTCCCCATGTATGTTTGTGTTTCCTCCTAGTACTCCAATTTCCTCCCACAGTCCAAACATGTGCAGGTTAGGTGGACTAGCCATGGTAAATGCAAAATTACGGGGATAGGGTGGGGGGTCGCGGGTCTGGGATGCTCGTCAGAGGATCAACACAGACTCAAGGGGCTGAAGGACCTCTTTCTGCACTGCAGAGATTTTATGATTCTCATGTTAAGGCGATAATGCTTTTGTTGCATTACTGTAAAGGTTTTAAGCCTTGAAGTCTTCTTGTGCAATTCCCTTAAATTGATCAGTGAGAATTTAACAAAAAAAAACAAACAAAGTCTCTACAGAAATCGTTACAGATTTTTAAGAATGCAGTGAAACCAGATTTTTCAATATATAAAAAAAGAGCAGTGAGGTCAAATACAAAAAGCACATTTGGACTCAAAAATATAAAACACTGAAGCTGTGTTCAAACCAATGAAAGACACTGTTCAAATTGGTGAAGCTTGAGTAATTATCAGCTTGTTAGGAAATAAAAACAGAACATCATTCATGCCAGAGTGGAGCAGGAAACAGCTAAGATAATGAATCTGCGAAATTCTTTACTGCAGAGAGTTGTCAAGGCTAGGTTATGGAGTATACTGACAGCTGAGAGACAGATTTTCAAATCAGTAAGGGAATCAAGGATTATGAGGGAAAAGGCAGGGAAGTATAGCTGAGGGTTATCAGATCAGTTATCATCTCATTGAATGGCAGGAGCTGGATCATTAGGCTGAAAGGCTTACTTCTACTCGTTTATGATCTTCTTTTGTTTACTGTTATTTTTGAAACTAACTACAAATCAAAAAGAGATCTGATACAGAGTGCGTCAGAGAAAATGCAATTGACTCAAAGCAAAACAATGAGGTCACAAACATCCTGATATGCAAGCGAAGTTTATCCAGATGAGGGCAGGAAGAATGCAAATTTTTTTTTAAAAAAGAGAATTTATATTGTTCAAAATGTGCCCATTCCTATTTAACATAGAATAGCATAATATCTTTGCCTGAAATTTCTTTAAGCAAAATGAAGACCATAAGAATCAGTCAGAGTGAGCCATTGGGCCTGTCAAGCTTACCCTGCCATTCAAATCTTGTGCCCAGGCTCCAACTCTTTTGTTCCAGCTTAGCACAGATGCCAAACTCCTAAAATTTCAAAATAAATCTACTTCCTCTTTAAATACTTCCCAGTGATCCAGCTTCCTCTGGCCTAGAGCATTGCAGATATTTGCTACCAACAAAGGGATACAAAATTGGCTTGAAGGCATGAGACAGAAGGCGGTGATAGAGGGTAGCTGAAAATGTGTTGCTGGAAAAGCGCAGCAGGTCAGGCAGCATCCAGGGAACAGGAGAATTGACGTTTCGGGCATAAGTCCTTCTTCTGGTGAAAGAGGGTAGCTTTTCAGACCAGAGGCCTGTGACCAGAGATGTGCTGCAAGGATTGGGGCTGGGTCCATTACATTGTCTTTTATATAAATGATTTGGATGCGAATCTGAGATGTATATTCAATAAGTTTGAAGAGGAGACCAAAATTGGTGGTGTCATGGACAGCAAAGAAGGTTACCTTAGAATACCTTAGGATCTTGATCAGATGGGCCAATGGACCGAGGAGTGGCAGATGGAGTTTCAATTTAGACAAACGTGGGGGCGTTGCATTTTGGAAAGGCAAATCAGGGCAGGACTTATACACTTAATGTTAAGGTCCTCGGGAGACCTTGAAGTGTACGTTCATCATTCCTTGAAAGTAGTCTTAGGTGAAGAAGGCATTTACATGCTTGTCTTCATCGGTCAGTCCACTGAGTTAGGAGTTGGGATATCAAGTTACAGCTGTACAAGTCACTGGTGATTCCATTAGACTACTCCATAAATTCTGTTGGCTCTTCTATAGGAAGGATGTTGAAAGTGTGGTGCTGGAAAAGCTCAACAGGTCAGGCAGCATCCGAGTAGGAGAGTCAACGTTTCAGGCAAAAGCCCTTCAGCTCCAGCATCTGTAGTCCTCACTTTCACCTATAGGAAGGATGTTGTCAAACTCGAGAAGTTGCAGAAAGATTTACAAGGACAATGCTGGGATTGGGGTACTTGAGTTTTCAGAAGAGATTGATTAGGCTTTTTTTTCCCCGGAATGTAAGAGGCTGAGGCATGACCTTATAGAGAATTATAAAATTTGGCCTTTTTCCTAAAGTAGGAGAGTCCAAAACGAGAAGACATAAGTTTATGCTGAGGGGAGAAAGGTTTTAAATAAAAAAGGTCCTGAGGGGTAATTTTTTTTAATGCAATGGTTGGTGCACATTTCGAACGAGCTGCCAGAGGAAGTGGTGGAGTCGAGTACAACCACAACATTTAAAGGGATCTGGATGGGGATGAGTAGGAAGGATTTAGAGGGACCAAATGACAGGAATTCCCGTTGTCTCTTTCACCATGTACATTTTCGTTGCTTTCCATTTCACTACGGCTGAACAAACAAGAAGTTTGCCAAAACTCACTTTCACAGTCATGTTTTCTTTCTCAGTGACTGCTGACAACTCAGACTTACCTGACATGAATTTCAACTCACCATGTTTCATCCTTCATGTTTTGAATTCACCCAGGATTACAAGAGTCTCCAACACATACAATATTCTTCAGACTGCTTCTCCCATCACATCCTGCAATGATCAACACCATGCACACACTCCATTCCACTCTGCAGCAACATCACTCCCACTTTCTCAAAGATGTGCCACTCCCCAGTTTCACTTCAACCTTTGTCTCATCCATCACTTCAACAAAAGACTTAGTTTGTTTCTTTCGAACATCAAGGCGTGCAAGCTCCAGCAATTTATGGACTCCCAACATGCATCCTGCACCGCCCTTCCCTTTTAGCTTTCAGACCTAATCTCGTCCCATCACTCAGAGCTAACCTCTTATTGTGCCTTTGCACCCACCTGTTTCCAGCTCTCAGATGTCATCACTTTCTGTCCCCCTGATGTCACTTTCCCCAACCCCAGACCTTGCTGTGTTTTCACCTTACCTCTTCACCTTTCACTCTCAGAGGCTGAATGTACTGCCTCAAGGACTCAGGTTCATACCCATACGGTCCCACCTTAATGAATTTTGGGCTGTTGAACTGTTTTTTCGCCACCACATTCTTCACGCTCACTACTTCAGCCAGGAATCCTCCCATACCCACTCCATTGATCCCTTCACCTGCCTCCAGTATTCACCCTCCATTTGGGCCCTTTCCCCTGGCCTCTAATCTGCCCTCAATCTCTTCATTGAAAACTACCGACGTGACACCTGGCTGTCTCAATTTCTCTGCTTCTGTCACCCACTCTAACTTGTCCCCTTATGAAATTGCCGTACTTTGCTCTCTGAGGTCCAACTCTAACTTTCTTATCAAACCTGCCAACAAAGATGCCATCGTAATCTGGTGTATGGATTTTTATCTTGCTGAGGCTCAATGCCAACTCTCGGACACTAATTCTTACCCCCTCCCCAGAACCATGACCCCACACCCAAACATCAAGATGCTGTTGCCAGGACTGTTACCGATCTCATTAGCTCCAGAGATCGTACCCCCCACTGCCTCCAACCTTCTAGTCTCCCAACCCCAGACAGTCTGCTTCTATCTCATTCCAAAAATCCATTAACCAAACTGCACCATCATATCAGCCTGTTCCTACCTCACTGAGCTAATTTCCTCTTACTTTGATTCTTTCCTCGCTCCACTTGTTCAGAGTCTGCCAAACTACATTTGCAATTCCTCTGATGCCCTCCACCATATTGACAATTTCCAGTTCCCTGACCCTAACTGCCCCCTTGCTCACCATGGATGTCTAATCCCTCTATACCTCCATTTCGCATCAAGATAGTCTGAGAGCTCGCAGAGTGGCCTAAACACTCCCCATCCATCACCACACTACTTGACCTAGCTGAACTCTGTCTCTTATGAACAATTTCTCCTTTAATTCATCTCATTCCCGACATTTTAAAGAACTGGCTATGGGCACCCGCATGGGTCCCAGTTATGCCTGCCTCTTCATGGGGTATGTGGAACAATCCTTGTTTCAGTCCTACACTAGCCACCTCCCACAATTCTTTTTTCAGTACATCAACCACTGCTTCAGTACCATTTCATGCTCCCAACAGGACCTTGAAATATTTGTTCATTTTGTCTCCAATTTCCGTCCCTCTATTACTTTCACATCATCCATTTCTGACACTTCCCTTCCTTTCCTTGGCCTCTCTATCTCCATTTTGGGGAATAAACTGTCCACTACTACTCACTACAAAGCCACTGACTCCCATTGCTATCGTCACACAGCTCTTCACCCCATGTCCCACAAGGATTCAATTCCATTCTCCCTTTGCCAACATTGTATCTGTTCGGATGATGCCACTTTCCAAAACAGTGCTTCTGACACTGCTTGTTTATTCCATAACTGTGGCTTCCTGGGCACTCAACAGCATCAGAGTTACCACCCTTGTTTCCGCCCTTGCCCCTTCCCGTCACTCTAGCATGATCGGGACCCCTTGTCCTCACGTTTCATCCCAGACTCCACATTCAACAGATCATTCTCCGCCATTTCAGACAACTCCAGCTGAATGCCACCAAAAAAAAAAAACAAACACACCTTCCCCTCACTCCCCGTCTGCATTTCACAGGGATTGTCCCTTCCGAGACACCATAGTCCATTCACCAACCATTAACACCACCCCCCCCTTCCAACAGCACCTTCCCATGTAACCACAGAAGGTGCAACACCTGCCCCTTCACTTCCTCCCTGCTCACCATCCAAAGTGAAACAGCATTTCATCCGTATCTTCTCCAATCTTGCGTATTGTATTCGCTGCACTCAACGTGGCCTACTCTACATTGGAGAAATCAAATGCAGACTGGTTGACCACTTTGCGGAATAATTCCAGTCTGTGCACAAGCACAACCCTGACCTTCCCATAGCCAGTCATTTTAACATAGTGTCCTGCTCATGTGTCCACTTGCCTGTCATCTAGATACTGCTGTGCTCCAGTGAATCACAGTGCAAACTCAAGGAACATAATCTCATCTTCAGACTAGGCACTTTACAGCCTTCTTGACTTAATATTGAATTTAAAACCTTCAAACTGTGAACCAACCGCCATTCCTTCCCTTTCTTTTAGCTTTATTTGTTACATTCTCTGTCACCACATCCTCTCTCTCTTTCCAACCTCAAACAGACTGCTCGTTCTTTCAAGTCTGGCAGTTAGACACGCCATAGTTCTGCCATTCTCACATTCCGATCACCCTTTTTCCCCCACAACACTCTAGATTCCACCTCTCCACATTCAACTATAGTATGAATGCTATTCCCTCCACATTTCACTTCAAATCTAGATCACACTTGAGAGCGGAAATGTTAGCTTGTTCTCTCTCCACGGATGCTACCTGACCTATTGTGATCTTCAGCATTTGTTGTTTTCAGGTCAAATTGGGATGTCTGGTCAGTGCAGATGACGAGAATCGAAGGGTCTGTTTCTGTGCTGTATGACTATCACTCGGAGAAGAAATTCCTCATGTGTTTTAAATAAGTGTCCCCTTATTTCATAATTGTGTTCCCTATTTCAAGACTGCCCAAAAGTGGAAATATTTTCTCAAAGTTTATCCAGTCAAGCTCCTTCAAAACTTCGCATTTCTGAGGAACGGTCACTGAAATTGAAACAGTGACTCCACTTCCTCTTCACAGATGCTGCCAGACCTGTTGAGTTTATCCAGATATTTGTTTTTGTTTTTGTTTTTGTTTCAGACTTGTAGCATCCACAGTTCTTTGGTTTCCATTTCCCCTTGTATATTTCACTAAGGTCACCCTTCACTCTTTTAATCTGTTTAGCCATACTTGACATGCCACTCAGGAATCAGCCTTATAAATAGCTTCAACGCTAGTATATCCTTTTTATATAGGGAGACCAAAATTATAATCAAGGTGTAGTCTCATCAACACCCTGTACAGTTGTAACAAGATTTCCTGGTTTTTAAGCACGAACTCCCAAAACGAGAAAGGCCGGAATTCCATTTGCCTTAAGTACTGCTGCACTTGCATGCTACTTTTTTGTGTTTCATTCACAAGAATACCTAGATCCCTTTATGTAGCACGTTATCAGACTTATTCTCTATTTAAATAGAGAATATGATTCTTCCTACCAAATTGCAAGACCTCTCAACATTCCTATATTAAACTCCATCTACCAAGCCTTTGCCCACTTACTGAACCTTTATTTTCCCCTTGAAGATTCCTTATGTCCTCATCACAGCATGCTCCGCCCACCTATTATTCTATCACTAGCAAATTTGAATACATTACACTCCGCCAATTGAGTAATCAACACATAGTAAATAATTGAAGCACTTCCAGCACTCAACTAGCGACATCTTTCCAACATAAGAACCATTAATCCCGACTCTCTACTTTGTCAAAAAATATTTGCAATACAGGATAATGCTACCCCCAAAACAATGAGCTCCTACCTTATGCATAACCTTTTATAGCACCTTATAGAAATGCCTTCTGAAAATCCAAATAAATGACATCTACTGGTTCCCCATTATCCCCATAATTCTGCTTACTCAAAGAAATCCAGCAAATTTGTCAAACATTACTTCCCTTTCACAAAATCATATTGACTCTACTTGTCCGCTTTAAGCTTTTCTAAATGTCCTGTTTCTTCCTTAACATTGGACTCAAGCATTTTCCCAACAACAAATGGAAGCCTAACTTGCCTAAAGTTTCCTGCTTTGTTCCTCCCTCCTTTCTTGAATGGGGAAATCACATTTGCAGTTTTCTAAACCCCTCAGAATCCAGCAAGTGTGGAATATTTCAACTAATGCCTCTGTGAAAACTTTGGGATGCAGGCCATCAGGCCTTCACAATTTATCTACGTTGAATCTCATCAGTTTGCCAATTATTTTGTCCCTCATGATAGAAACTGTTACAAGATCTTCCCTCCCATTAGCGCCTTGCTTATCTGTTATCTTTGGAACACTTAGGAAATATTGGTTTAAATCATCTGTCATCAATTCCCCAGCTATATGCTCCATGGGGCTGACACTTCAACTACTTTCTTTTTATACATCCATATATATGCAAAGGGTTTCAGTATAGAAACCATATTGAAAAAGACAAAATAATGTTACAATGGAGACTTAAAATAGTTCCAAAACTTAACCTCCAAGTTAAATGAAAGAGACCATGCAACCTATGAAATCTGCTTGACATCAAACCTGTTAGGAGATTCAAGGGGGCCTAATTTATTTTACACATGGACATTACAAAAGTAGATTGTGTGGCATTAGTCAGTAAGCTAAAAGTCTCCAAGTTTCTAAAAAGATGTTGAGAATGTTGAATTGTAAACAGATGCTTAAACTGTCCATTTCCAAGAATAGCTCATCAGTATTTCCGATTGCATACAAAGCCTGTACAATTCAGTAAGGCTAGAAACCAGTCTGTACTCGAAAGCCTGAAACTCGGAGACAAAATTAGTTTGCTAAGGTCTAGAAGAGAAAGAACAGCAAGAGGCAAGCGAGTTTGTGGTCCATGACATAGGAATGTGTGTGTGTAGAAGCCTAGGCTCAGAATAGAAAGACCTAATTTGTAAGGAGTAAAAATGACACTGGAAGATTTGGTTAGTTTTAGCCAGAAGGAGAAGACATCATTAAAACTCATTGTGAAAAACAGTTCTGTAGTTAAAGGTACCAGCTTGGGATAGGAAAAGAACATCTAAGCATTCATATCTGATAAGAATCATTTTGGACTAATTCCAGGAGAATTGAATGCCTTCTTAAAGGCATAAGAATATCTGTGAAGTGTGTTTTCAGTTGTACAAAAAAAGTGGAATGTTCTATTTTGATTTAAAGTAAAAGTTACCTACAATAAAAAAAGTCATCAGCAACATTGCTTTAGGCTTTTGAGATAGCTTTGGGAAATTGAAAACGTTAAATTTTGACCTATCATCTTGGTTATTAACGGGAAGTTTAAATTTCTCTAAAACAGTAATTAGTCTTTAAGGAGGAGATCATAACACTGATTTGACCTTTTTTTTCAAATTACACATTTTGCATATTAAAAGCAAAGTTGAAATTTAAACCTTATCAATGAAAGTGAACTACTTCCAAACTTTAAAAGAAAAAAGATCAAGGAAATATCAACAATCTAGTGTTAGAAGACAGCTACAGAGAGCAAAGTAAACCACATTGCTTTGCCTTTCAGCAAAGGGATGCGATCAATCCACCACATCTCCTTGACCACAAGAGAAAGAGCAGCTATTTGCTGCATCTTTTCTCAAGCGAGAAAGCTTCAAATAGGCTACAAAGGCAAAACTTTAATATTTAAATTCAAAATTAGTATAATCATCACTGTAGAAAAAAAGATAGAAACCTAAAAGCAGTTTCCCCTACAATTCCTTTTAAATGAATTGCAATTGTTTGTATATGAAGGCTAAAGTAATAACATGTAGATGCCTTTACACTGGAAAAAAATGATTGCTTAACAGACATAGCAGAAGGTAAGGGTGCAATTCATCACCACATTGAGCTACCAGATGGAATTGACAAACATTTCAGTAATACTCAGACTAGCAGAAAAGTTTAAAGAACGAAACAAAATTCAGTAATTGCAGACTGACAGAAATTAAAGTAGTGGACAGTTAAAATTCAGTCAACAATTTAAACCATCAGACACAGCTATCTTTACATGACCTGAACTTTCTTTAGGGGAGTGAGGGCGAAGGTGAATAGCTGTTACCGTTTAATTTGTGTTGGTCTCACACACCACCTATAGTCTTGTTTCAGAATGTGAACAAACTTAACTAAATAACAGTAAAAAGGTTTGCTATAAAGTTCTTACCACTGTCTTCTGCTAGAAAACAAAACATCCTGATCATTGAGAATGACCTACTAATGTTTCCTTCATGATTCTCATGAGACACTTTCAGAGTACAATTCAATCATGAGTTCAATATTACTAGTTACAACCCAGTCATTGCTTCAACCAATTGTAAACACTTGAATTATGCTGCAAATGTTAATAAGAATGAGTGATACATAGCTTTATTCAATACAATTTACAAAATTGCTCTTACCATCCTGTGGGGAAACTACAGCTGTAAATGACCTTGAATGTTTAAATGTCAGAACATGCCAAACTGACCAGTTCAACTAAAACTTGAATTTATGTTAATTTTAGATATCATGCAATTGAAATCCAACACTATTGCAGACATTGAAAGCTTTTATAAAAGGGAAGTAGCTACAGCACAAAATCCACATTTTAGAAAATTAAGGAAACAACAATAGTGAAGTAGACAAAGTAACACAAGTGTAAAGTTACTCTACCAATTCTAGATTGCCTGAAAAAAGGTCATATTTCTGAAATCAAGAAACCATACAGATGTGGTCATGTCTGGTCTCTTAGCAACATTTTTCAGAGGTTTATATTTCCTTACTGAAGAATTCAGACCTGAGCAGCATTTCCTCCCAGCAGAAATGCTGCACCCTGCCAAAAAATCATTTCATGATAATCGTATTAGAACCTATACAATGGACAAATAAAAAAGGGATGATTTCTGCATTCTTTCCCTTTTACGAAAAGGGCAAAGAATGTACAAAACATAACCTACTTGCATTGCAATATACTGAAACAAAGAACTGTGGATGCTGGAGATCTGAAACAAAAATGGAAATCGCTAGAGAAATTCAGCAAGTCTGGAGGAATTTGTGGGAAGAAACAGTTAACACTGAGTCCAACGACTCTTGGTCAGAACAGTTCTGATGAAGACTTCGTGCCATAGTGCCTTTTTTATATTACCATGTACATTATTTGTATAAAAACAATCAAATGGTCTCTTCAATGCCTCAGTTGAACCTCACTCCATTATACATCTAGGCATTGCATTCCAATCCCAAACTACTGTGTGAAAAGAGCCTGTTTTTGTCTCACATTGCTTCTTTGGCACATTTCTGTGTACTCTTGTTTACAATCCATTCCTGAAGAAGGGCTAATGCCCGAAACGTCGATTCTCCTGTTCCCTAGATGCTGCCTGACCTGCTGCGCTTTTCCAGCAACACATTTCCATCTCTGATCTCCAGCAACTGCAGACCTCACTTTCTCCTACAATCCATTTATGACTGGGGAGAGTTTTGCCTATTCATTCTGTCCAGACCCATTAGGATTTTGAAACCATCTATCAAATTATCATAGGGGAGGTGGTGGCATACTGGTAATGTCACTGGGCTAGTAATCAAAAACACAGGCAATATACTGAAGTACTTTGGCAGATAGTGAAAACTGAATTCAGCTAAGTCTGGAAGAGAACCCGAGCCTAATTACAACCACTTGATTGTTGTAGGACAGGAAATCTGTCATTCTCACCTGGTCTGGCCTATATAGGACTCCAGTCCTGAGTATTTAGGGTTGGACAATAAATGCCAGCCGAGCCAGCAACACTCCACATCCCATTAGCAAATAATAAAACTTTCCTCTTAGCTTTCTCCTCTCCAAGGACAATACTCCCAAATTCTCCAATCTATGTTCAGTTTCTCATCCCTGGAACAATTCTTGTAAATTTCTTCCGCACTCTCTCTCCAATTCGTTCGCATCTTTCAATGGAAAGAGTTTATAATGGCATGATCAACACAGGCATGGTGGGCCAAAGGGCCTGTTCCCCTGCTGTACTGTTCTATGTTTTTTTCCTGATGAAGAGATGCCCATATCTGCACTGAATACTCCACTTTAGGTCTATTTAATGTCCTAATCAAGTTCAGCACAAGTTAATATTTTGAACAACAAATAAAACATACAGCATCCTAGGCTTTATAAACTGCTGTCTACTTGGCCTGCTATCTTCAATGACTTATAGACCGTAAGATATAGGAGCATAATTAGGTCATTTCGTCCATCTAGTCTGCTCCAACTTTTGATCATGGCTGATATGTTTCTCAAGTCAAAAAAACATGTGGTGTTAGAAAAGCACAGCAGGTCAGGCAGCATCTGAGGCTGCAAGAGAGTTGATGTTTCAGGCATAAGCCCTTCATCAGGAATGATGCAGTCCTCAATTTCTCCTAGCACATTCCTGAAGGGCTTATGCCCAAAATATTGACTCTCCTGCTCCTCGGATGCTGCCTGACCTGCTGTGCTTTTCCAGCACCACACTTTTTGACTCTGACCTCCAGCATCTGCAGTCCTCACTTTCTCCTGATATGTTTCTCAACCCCATTCTCCCACCTTCATAACTCTTGAACCCTTTGCTAATCAAAAATCTGTCTACTGAATAGATTCAATGACTTGCTTCCACAGCTTTCTGCCCCAATGCATTCTACATTTCACCACTGAAATTTCTCTGAAGAAATTTTTCATCTCAGTTCGAAAGAGTCATCGCTTCAATCTGAGGCTGTGCCCTCAGGACATAATCTCCCCTACTCTTGGAAACATCTTCTCCATGTCCACTCTCCATATTCTTCAAAGTTTCAGTCAGATCCCCTCCCACCTCATCATTCTAAACTCCATCAAGTACAGACCCAGCATTCTCAATCACTCCTCATATGACAAGATCTTAAATCCCAGGACCATTCTTGTAAGCATCCTCGGAGCCCTTCCACCACCAGCACATTTTTCCTTAAATACTGGGCCCAAACCTGCTCACAATATTCCAAATATGGCGTGACCATCCTCAGTAGTACATTTCTGCTCCTGTATTCTCTCTCTCAAAATGAATGCTAACATTGCATTTGCCTTCCGAACCGCCAATTGAATCTGAATGTTAACACTAAGAGAGTGCTGAACTGGGACTCCCAAGTTCCTTTGTGCTTCAATTTCCAAATCCTTTCCCCATTTGGAAAATAGCGTGTGCCACTATTCTTCCAACCAAATTTTATAACTTCAATTTCCTACATTGTATTTCATCTGTCACTTCGATGTCCACTTTCCTAATCTTTCCCAAGTCCTTCTGTAGCCTCTTTCTCAATATTAACTGTCTTCCCACCTATTCGTGTCATCTGCAAACTTAGCAACAGTGCCTTCAGTTCCTTCATTCAGATGGTTCAGGTATAACGTGAATTGTTGTAGTTCCAACACTGACTGTTGCAGAACTCCATTAGTCATGGCTAACATCCAGAAAAAGACTTCTCTGTCCCTATTCTCTGCCTTCTGCCAATCAGCCAATTTTCTAATCATGCCACTATCCTTCCAACTCCATGGTCTCTGATCTTGTTTAGAATCCTCCTGTGCAGCGTCTGGTCAAAGATCTTCTGCAAATCCAAATAGATCACATCCACTGGCTCTCCTTTGTCTAACTTGCTCATTAGCTCCTCAAAGACTTTTAACATATTTCATAAGCATGATCTCCCTCGACAATATGGTGTTGAATCAACCCTATTGTACAATGCACTTTCAAATATTCCGCAATCTCATCCTTAATGATGGACTCAGGCTAGCCGACCTATAGTTTCCTGTCTTTTGCCTCCTGGGTTCTTTATCAGGGTTGTTACATTTGCAATTTTTCAGTTGGCTGTGACTCTCCCTAATTCTAGTGATTCCTGAAAAATCATCAATATTTCTACAATCTCTTCAGCTATATCCTTTAGAACTATAGGTTGTAGTGCATCTGGTCTGGTGATCTATCCAGCTTAAGACCTTTCAGCTTTCTCAGTTCCTTCTCCTTACTGATGGTCACTACATTTACTCTCTTGAAGTTCTTGTGTACTTCTGGTGCCTTCCACTATGAAAACTGATGCAAAATACCAATTCAATTCTTCTGCCATTTCTTTGTTCCTCATTACTAATCCTCCAGCCTCATTTTCCATTGGTCTGAAGTTCTCTCTTCCATGCACCTTTTAAAAATTCTACCAATTGTCTTTCATAATACTAACTACCTTACCCTCATATTTCATCTTCTGCCCCCTCATGCACATATACACCCAGGTCTCTCTGATTCAACAAACCAATTAGAGTAATATCCTTTATTTTCTATTGTCGCTCTGTTCTTTGTACCAAATGTGTTTAACCTCAATTCTCTGCATTGAGCTTCATCTGCCATTTATGCATCCACTTCACAAACTTATCAATGTCAATTTGAAATTCTATGCATCATACAATCGTTTCAAGCTTTACAATCCTACAGAATGAAACTGCCCCTGCTCCAAGATCTTTATTTCCTAATTAGGAAAAGTAAGGTTCAGTACTGACCTTTGGGAAATCTATCACAGAACCTTCTCCCAGCCCAAGAAATAGATACATATTTCTATTCAGAGATATTGTGACACCTCTGGAGCAGGTGGAACTTTAACCCAGGCGTTTCTCGCTCAGAAGTAGGGACACTACGATTGTACCATAATAGCCCAAGAAATATCCACAAACAATTACTTTGTTTCTTATAACTCAGGATACCTTTATACCCACATTGCCACTGACCTTTGAAATTCACGAGACCTCATGAGTCTGTTGTGTAACATTGCGGACATCTTTTTGAAGTCATGAACACCACATCTCCACTTGCTATTACCTCTTCAAAAATCTTCAGCTTGTTAAACATGACTATCCCTACAGAAATCTATGATATTGGATATTTTTTCACTAGTAAGGTTAAAGTGATTGATCTGTAACTGCTCAGCTTATCTTTACAAGTTTTCTTTTGAAGTCATTGATATTTTCCCTTATCAAGGTCTATGGCATCATCTCTCAAATTCTGACCAATGTTTCTTCAATTTTCACTTTCACTTCCTTCAGTATCTTAGATGCAACTCATTTGGTTCTGGTGCCTCGTCAACTTCAAATCTCAGCAATATATCCAATACCTTGTTAATTTTAAAGCCTTCCTTCTGTCACTGTGGCCTGGGTAGCATCTGTATCCATCTTCACCATGGAAGCAAAGTACTGAAGAACCTTGATTATCTGAACGAGATGGGCGAGCACTAATTCATTTGGAAAATTGATTATTTGGTTAACTGATTTCCTCTGGGGCTCGGAGTTTTCTGTGAAGTCTGCGCCCCGTTCAGGAGACTAGGTAGAAG
>NC_057719.1:43774865-43792758 GCF_004010195.1 Chiloscyllium plagiosum
CACCCCCAACCCTCTGTGCTCCCATTCCAGCGCCCAACCCCATCCACTCCTACCCCACCCCCAACCCTGCTCCCCTGTCCACCATCACCCATTGTCCAAAACCTCCCCTCCCACTGCCAGGGGCAGCTGGTCCGGACACCAACAGTAAGACGGCTGCTGCTTTCGTGGGGTAAGTCTCCAAATTGCGCACGCACAGAACTTTTTAAACAGGTTCCACTTCTGCCTTGTACAAGACAATGTTGGAGAGATTATCTGGGAAGGGAATTTTAGGGTTCACCCCTGTGTATAATTCCAGGGAAATTCCAGAAGTTCTCCCAAACTTTGAATTCCAGGGAAAATTGGGGGACAGGAAGTCAGTCATTTAGAGACAGTGCCTGGACTGTCCAGGACTGTTCTCAGCAGCATTTCAGTGAGCCAAGTTTGTTTTTAATCATTGTACCTGTAAACAAAAGACGCAATCAGAGTTGAGACAGCTCTTTGACATAATGTTTCTACCGGGACCTTGAGATCCCCTTCGGATAATCCGATATTCAGATAATTGAGGCTCCTCTGTATTCATTTAATACTTTACATAGACATTGTATTTCCATGTGTAAATTCCATTTTTAGTCTCCACTTATCCCTATTATCCTTTAGTCAGACTTTTACTATTTACATACCTCCAGAAGACTTTTATGTTTGGTGCTGGTCTCTTTTTAGAGATTTTTGTCTGCTTTACTTGTTTTTCTTTTGAAACTTGCCTCAGATCCTTCTATATTCAGTGTGGTTCTCAATTGTATTTTCTACCTAACACATCATAAGTGCATGGTTTTTATTCTACTTTAATTTCCACCTTCTTGCTCATCTAGGGAGTTCTGCATTTGTTTGCTTTATCTTTCCCCAGAGAGGAAATATAACTTGACAATGCCCAAACCATTTTTTCTTTGCAGGGAGCCCATTGTTCAACTGCAAAATCTCTTGCCAACCAGTGATTTCAATCTACCTGATCTAGCTCGGCCCTTGCCCCATTGAAATTGATTCCCCTTAGTTATCAGTTTGGGTGACTATTTTGCAAAATACCACCAATCTATCTGTAGGAATGACCCCACCTTCCAAATGCTTGCCTTATCAATTAACCACCTTACTCTCATGCAATCACTTTCTTCATGGCCTCCTACAGCGTTCCAACAAAACTTAACACAAAAGAGGAACAGCATACCATTTTCTGCTTAGACACTTTACAGCCACTCAGACTCAATATTGAGCTCCACAACCTCAGGATATGACCTCGATACTTCATTACTCATATCTGCTGTGCTCCCCTCGCCAGCCCCCCTCCAGTGTCTGGTTTGTGCCATGTTGGCTTCACTTTCAGCAGAACTGATCACTTTCATAGCTAATTCACCCATTTCATGTGTCTATTACTCCATCACCACCATTATTACTGCTTTTGTCTTTTGCTCTGGGAAAGTTCATCACTCGCTCCTCCTCCCTCTGTCACTAGCATAAGAATCAAATTTTACAACTCCCTTCAGTTATGAGGAGTCATCATACTGGACTCAAAACATTAACTCCACTTCTATTTCCTCAGATGTTGACAAATTTCTCCAGCACTGTCTTTATTTCAGATTTCCAGCATCCAGAGTATTTTTCTTTTATTTAAACTTTTGACCTGTACTGATTAATCACTGTTCAGTATATCATTCATTTATCTTACAGGTCTACAATGAAGGATAGAATACAAATCACAAGTGGTGCATCCCAAGTCAGTAGCAGATGAACCAACTTCCCAATGACAGCAAATATTTTTCTAGCTTGAAATTTTATTATGTTTTCAAGTGGATAGAATGCAAGATGATTATAAATGGCCAATGGTAAAATGAAGCCTAATTAAATGATGAAGAAATTTGTACTGCAACTTGTGGCACTTAGAAACATGAAATAGCACAACACCTCTGGAAAGCTTCTGGGACCCATGAGAAAAGGAAAAACGCACTACCCCTCAGTCACACTTATGAAACTGAACTGAGACTTGCAAAGCCTGAAACAGGAAATGTAAGACTGCACATTCAATAAAATGCAAAATGGAGTGAGTGAGTGAGTGAGTGAAAGAAAGAAAAGAAAAAAAAAAGATGCAATTGAGTGATATGACACAAAAAAGCACTCATTTTTAATAAATCTTCAAATTAAATTGTTAAAAAATCTATAATTTTTCAAGACAGCTTTTCAGTGCAATTAGGGGTTAGCTGGTATTAAGACATATCCATTATCCATTTATAAATTCTTGAATGGTCAAGCCCAGATCCTTCTCACATGGTTAGTGAGAAGGTAACTCAATAGTACATAAATTAGTACTTCAAAGCTATACTCCTCTGCATAATAGTGACACTCATCTGGGTTTAGGGTGAGGGGGGAAAAATTTAAAAGAGACCCTAGGGCAAATCTTTCATGGAGAGGGTGGTGTGTGTATGGAATGAGCTGCCAGAGGAAGTGGTGGACACCGGTATAATTACAGAATTTAAAAGGCATCTGGATGGGAAGTACAGTAGCGCCTCGACTTAGGAACTTAATCCGTTCCGGGACCCGGTTCGCAAACTGAAAAGTTCGCGAACTGAATCAATTTTTCCTATTGTTCGGATAGCATAAGAATGCTTGGATGGCTGTTCACAGAGCACGTGCCAAAGACGAACTGAATGAGATCACACGGGGCCAGAGAGCTTTTGCATTCAACAAGCGCGTAGCAAAGCAGAACAATGAAACCACGTGGTCGCACACAGGCTTTTTGCGTTCTTACCTTGAATTTCGTACGTACGTTGAAGCAAAATTTTACGTATAATCCTGTTCGTAAACTGATTTGTACGTGAACAGGGTCGTTCGTATGTCGAGGCGCTACTGTATAGGTATATGAATAGGAAGGGTTTGGAGGGATCAAAGCCAAGTGCTGGCAAATGGGACTAATCTAGTCAGCATGGACGAGTTGGACCGTGCTGTAAATCTCTATGACTCTATGACCCAATTTCCACAGTCATTTGCGGTCAGAGGGTTTTTTTTTTGTCCAATTAACTCTAATAATGTTTGGTGCACAAATAATTTCACCTTTAATTTTAGCCACTCAATCAAATCACTATGGTGTCTAGCAGATCTGCAAAAAACAAAATAAATAATGTTTGGGCTAAGCATCTGTGATTGAGAAATTTGCACAAGAATGGATGTTTAATGCAACAAATGAATTAGGATTAATAGGG
Source organism: Chiloscyllium plagiosum (assembly GCF_004010195.1). NCBI lineage: Eukaryota > Metazoa > Chordata > Chondrichthyes > Orectolobiformes > Hemiscylliidae > Chiloscyllium > Chiloscyllium plagiosum. Next base: position 43,778,090 of record NC_057719.1, read on the forward strand.
ACTACTAGCCAAAAACTACATTTTTTTTCTGAGAATCAAAAATTAAATCAAGTTTTCAATAGCAGATAATCAAAAAAAAAGTCTATAGCCAGATCCCTGACAAGCAACCTACAACCTCTCCGGACTCAGCCAAGCTAAGAACGTTTTACCAATAAAACCTCCATAAAATACAATTACAATGGTTAGGAGTAAAATCTTTAGTTGATGACAGTAGTTCTTAATTGTTTATATTATCTAAACTTCTCACTTAGTTGCATAGGTCTGGTAATCAAGTGTAATGTGTGCAGAATGGAGATGTATAATTGGTACTTCCAGCAGAGACTCAATTATACCAGATATTACACCATCTGACTATCCTCAACTCCACTTTCCTGCCTTTTCCCCCATAACCCTCAACTTCTTTATTATATTAAAAAAACTCAGAGGAAAACAACCTCTTTCTATCCTGTCAAGCAGCAGATTCACAACACTCAAGAACCATTAAAAATAACTTTAAATAAATCAACCCAAAATCTGAAAAAAAAACTCAATTCATCCCAACTCTCAATGTTAGCAAGACTGTTCACAAAGCAAACTGCAGAAAACATGGCAGAAGTAATGAAGTAAAAACAAATTGAACAAAATCTTCAGCATTTAGGATGAATAGGGGCATTCATCAGCTGTCCTAACTTGCCATGAAACTATTCCAAAAACTTTTAAGCATTAACTGGAGATAACTGCATCTCAAACTTTAGCAAAACAAAACTACATCTTCCCATATAAACTTCCTTAAGTTAATAAACTTGATACGTGAATATCTCTGAAGCAGCTTTGATAAACAAATGGTGAGAAAGGATAGTTCCTATGTAAATGTAGAAGTTTGCCTATAAAAGGATAAAGCATTTTATTTGATACCTGCTTCAGATTAAAGTCATGTTTTGCTAAATTTAAAACTTACCTGGTTCCAATTTGATAATTTTAACTGCAGCCAATTCTCCAGTCTGCAGATTTCTTGCCTGTAATGAAAACAAGAGAATACTTTCAAGTAAAACAGAGCCAAATAGTATTACTCATGAGTTTAAGAAAGGAATATTCCATATAATGCTCTAAAAACATTCTACATTCCAAACTGTTTTACTTTTAGATGGCCAACCTCGAAGCTAAATGCATAGACACACAATTACAATAATGCGCAGAAACCTTTTGGCTCTACATTAATACCAAACGAAGGTTCCAGTGAGAGATGCCAACATTCCACACAGAAAAAGAAAATTAACAATTGCCATCTGGTTGCTCAAGCAGAAGCAAAAGATTGTATATTGCTATTTGAAGGACAGCAAGGAAAAGGTGTGTGGTTGGTTAGACCAGCATTTGACATTCAACATTATATTTAGCACAGATCCTCAAAAAGCAAAATTGCATTGAATTGGAGTGACCTTGTGACATGAGCTTTTAATTGGTTGGAAAGTAGAAGTCAAAGTAAACATAAGACAGACATGCAGTTCTACTTCATCTTTCATCAGGCATCTTCAATTTGTGCTCCAGCCAAAGATTGATGCTGGGTCCACTACTTTTCATTATTTATTTAAATGACTTGGATGTAAGCATAAGTAGTACAGTTAGTAAGTTTGCAGATTACACCAAAATTGGAGGTGTAGTGTACAGTGAAGAAGGTTATCTCAGATTACAACAGGATCTTGACCAGATGGGCCAATGGGCTGAGAAGTGGCAGATGGAGTTTAATTCAGATAAATGTGAGGTGCTGCATTTTGGGAAAACAAATCTTAGCAGGACTAATACACTTAATGATAAGATCCTAGGGAGTGTTGCTGAACAAAGAGACCTTGGAGTGCAGATTCATAGCTCCTTGAAAGTGGAGTTGCTGGTAGATAGTGAAGAAGGCGTTTGGTATGCTTTCCTTTATTGGTCAGAGTATTGAGTACAGAAGTTGGGAGATCATGTTGCGGGTGTACAGGACGTTGGTTAGGCCACTGTTGGAATATTGCATGCAATTCTGGTCTCGTTCCTATCAGAAAGATGTTGTGAAACTTGAAAGGGTTCAGAAAAGATTTACAAGGATGCTGCCAGGGTTGGAGGATTTGAGCTATAGGGAAAGGATGAATAGGCTGGGGCTGTTTTCTGAGGAGTGTCGGAGGTTGAAGGATGACCTTATCAAGGTTTATAACATCATGAGGAGCATGGATAGGATAAATAGACAGTCTTTTCCCTGGGGGAGTCCAGACCAGAGGGTATAGGTTTAGAGTGAGAGGGGAAAGATATAAAAAAGACCTCACGGCACGTTTTCACACAGAGGGTGGCACGTGTATGGAATGAGCTGCCAGAGGAAGTGCTGGAGGCTAGTACAATTGCAACATTTAAAAGGCATCTGGATGGGTATATGAATAGGAAGGGTTTGAAGGGATATGGGCCAGGTGGGACTAGGTTGGGTTGGGATATCTGGTTGGCATGGACAAGTTGGACCGAAGAGTCTGTTTCGCGCTGTACATCTCTATGACTCTATAAATACTTTAAGGGAACACCAAATCCTTTTTCTTTCCTCCGACAGTCCAAAGATGTGCAGGTCAGGTGAATTGGCCATGCTAAATTGCCCGTAGTGTTAGGTAAGGGGTAAATGTAGGGGTATGGGTGGGTTGCGCCTCGGTGGGTCGGTGTGGACTTGTTGGGCCGAAGGGCCTGTTTCCACACTAATGTAATCTAATCTATATCACAAGCTCAAAAACAGAATCAGATTTTGGTATTGATTGAGGGATAAATATTAGCCAGAACACTGGAGATAACTCCCTACACTTGGCTAACAAAGTGTCATGGAACCTTAAACTTCCTTTTCCAAAATCATTAACAAATTTTATCAAGTACATGGTGCAATTTTCAACTTAAGTGCTTGAAAAAGTGTGACAGAATTTAAACTTTTCTCAGTGTTCCACTCTGATCAATCTCAATAGACTTGATATTCACCATTTACATTGTCAGGCAAAGAGCTGAAGGAATCCTTCACAGAGTTTTCATCCCCTCTGTACTTGTGCCTAAATGGTTTTAGTCAGAGCCTTTTCCCCATTGTGACTCTGCGACAGCTACCCCAAGGTTTCTCACATACTTTAGTATCATGAATATGCCTGCCTGCAATGCCTAGTTACAGACAACTCTTTGAACTAAAAGGAAGATCAGCTGGTTTCAGGGAGACCAAAGAGCAGCTTTCACAGAGTGCTGGCTTCTCTGGAGCTTCCCTGGTGAGATTGCGAGACCATAAGATACAGGAGCAGAGTCATTCCATCATTTAATTATAGCTAATAGGTTTCTCAACCCCCGTTCTCTTTACTTCCCCCCGTAACCCTTGATCCCCTTATTAAGGACATGTGTAACAGTGGGTTGCTTCAACCACTGAACTTCAACCACTGATTCATTCACCAGATCTTCTCTGCAAATCACATTCCCCAAGATGATAAACAAATAACCCACAATCTATTGTAAATTATTTCAGGTACTCTGAAGTAAGATTGTCTCTCAGCACCTCTTGCATCAGATTTCAGGATAATGCCTTCGAGAGAATCAAATAAGGAATACTTGCCAATAATTCAGATGCTTCTGAAGATTTCTGAAAGTGGACATACAATGACTTTTCAAATATTCACTTCCCATTTCAAACCAGATTAGAACGTAAGCAAGTGGCTGTTTCAGTGCAGTGATAGTATACCAACCAGGAGTAAGAAGAAGTGCAACCCTGGTACAATATGGAGAATTTTGACTGTTGTTTAAAAAAAAACTTAATTCATCATGCTTCTACTCGTTATATTCAAACATTCCTTTGATAAACAATACACTCATGAACACACTTAACTCCCCAAAGCTTCATCTATCAAAGAACTACGAGTACAACCTCTCTTCTTTGCACGACTACTTTCAATAGTTTGACACAGAACAACCAAAAGTAAAAGCACAGAAACCCTAATTAATTCCTCACATAGCAAGGCATCCAAATTGAATTGGGTCTCAAATATTACTTTTATAGATTTCTGATGCTTCAATTCAGCCAAAAGTGCGTGCATACAGTATTTATTACCACAAAAGACTTCTAAATGATATGGAAGTAATATTTGAGATTAGATTCCCTACAGAGTGGAAACAGGCCCTTCGGCCCAAAAAGTCCACACCGACCCTCCGAAGAGCAACCCACCCAGACCCATTCCCTGACATTTACCCCTGACTAATGCACCTAACACTACGGGCAATTTACCACGGCCAATTCACCTAACATGCACATCCTTTGGATTGTGGCAGGAAACCGGAGCACCCGGAGAAAACCCACACAGACACGGGGAGGATGTGCAAACTCCACACAGGCAGTCACCCGAGGCTGGAATCTAACCTGGGACCTTGGTGCTGTGAGGCAGCAGTGCTAACCACTGAGCCACCATGCCGCCCTACCATAGCAGTTTTATGCATAACTTTAAGATCTCTCAAACCTTTGGATTCACTGGCTTTTTGTCATAAAAACTTGCTTACAAGCTAATAAAATATTAAGAAATAATGGCAGCATCAAATAGTTGCTTGAAACCACATTCTGGCTATTTAATTTCCTCAAAGTACAGCAAACTTTGTTTTAACCGCCACTCTCGATAAATCAACAAGATTTGTATACCGAAAGTTTACTGCATTATCACGATCTCTGCGATGTCCAAGTAGTCAGTTGAAGATGACAGTGAGAAGGCTCTCTGCCAGTAAATTTTATTTAAGGCAAAGTTGTGTTATGATTTATGCCATAAATAAAATATAACAATGATATGTAAACCCCCTACATTACGATTCTATTACTTAGTGTGTGTTTTTAACAGTGACATCTTGAACAACCGGAATATTGGTCAACTGACACACTCCTGGTCCCATTGATGCCAAGTAGTAAAACCTTTGCTGTATTCCCAAATGAACTTGAGCTGACAGGCCATGTTTTGATTCTTGCCATTACATAGTTTCTCAAACCTCTTTCCTTCTTATGCTTTAAGTTTTCTCTTCATATGACATGATATCTTTCATCTTCATCAAGTTTATTGATTCTGCTGCAATTCAGTTCCCCACAGATTAAGCACCATCAGTGCACTTAATTTTAATTCTTGAAATGAACTTTCCATCATCTTGCAGCTTCTCTCACTTTTCGTTGGAGCCACTAGAAAAGAATTGTCTCCACATCACTAACTTCCAACTCACTCACTCTCTTATGTTCCCATTAATATACCACTGCTACTGGTCACCTACTAAATACTTATAATTTTAATGGTCCCAACTCCAAATCACTTAGTATCTCCCTTTTGTACAGCTTCTATCTTTTGTTCCTTCAAGTGAGTGAAGCTGCTATTCAGCAAGCTTGTGCCCAGCTCTGGAATGATCATACAGCTATTAGCACACCATGCGCACACATTTTTCTATTACTCTAGCATCATCCTCGAAAGCAAGAGAGCACTTTTTTGTCAAGTGCAGGGAACTGTAAAACTTTAATTAGTTGGTTATGCCAAGTTTCTAGCAAACTGGCTTCTAGTATTCCAAGTTAGTTATTGTAGTTAATAGTTTTAACTTGTCTTTTCGTTACTCTTTCAGGCTATGAGGATCTTATAGGGAAAAGTAATCTATATGATTACTGAAATCAAAAACATTTTTCCCCAAAGGCATTTTAATAGACTAAAGTAGATAAATTGCATTTCACCATTACATTCAAGTCATTATTTTGCCCAATCAGAACTGGAGAGGTATTGAGAAGGAGAGATTCAGCCAAACATGCTAACCCCGATCTAAACTCTTCCAAGCAAAGCTCAAATCAGTGTGCAATCTTAAGTGACTAGAAATAATAATCTTGAAGTACTGTAGTAAAAGTTCTCATGTCAAACGCAGACCAAATACGAATGGAGACAATGATGCAAAAGCTCTTATGCGGCAGCAGCAACTCGAAGGGCGGGAGCTTGCAACAGGGGCCTGCCAGGAGCAGTGAGTCACTGATTTGTGCTTCTAAGTTTGAAAGCAGACAGCAGAGGTTTCTGGGAAAGGAAGGACTTCTTATTTTTATTTCCATCCAGCTATAAAAGTCAGTGTTTTCTCAACCCGAGACCCAAGCTTTGTAGGGCCTCTCACCCAACCATCTCCTCTCATCTTAAAGACCAGGGACATATAAGGTAAGTGTCTCTTCTTTTTTACTTTGTGACAAGAGGACTAGCAGAGATGGCAGTGCAGGGAGAACAATGTTCCTCCTGCATGATATTTGAGGTGAGTGACGCTATTCCTGCCCCATCCAAGTACATCTACAGGGAGTGCACCCAACTCTCACTCCTCCAAGACAGTGTTAGGGAACTGGAGCGGGAGCTGGATGAACTTTAGATCATTCAGGAGGCAGAGGCTGTGATAGATAAGATTTACAGGAAAGTAGTTACTCCTCGGCACGAAGAAAGCTGGGTGACTGTTCGAAGTGGGGGGATAAAAAAAAAAGTCAGTGGAGAGTTCCCCTGTGGTCGATCCCCTGAAAAACATGTATACCTTTTTGGATACTGTTGAGGGGGACGACTTACCAGGGGTATGCAGTGGGGCCCAGGTCTCTGGCACAGAAGCGAAGGAGGGAAAGGAGGAGAGTGTTAGTCAATGGGGATTCAATAGTTAGAGGCTTAGATTGAAAAGTTTGTTGGGAGCGAAGGAGACTCACGGTTGGTGTATTGCCCCCTAGGTGCCAGGATCCGTGATGTCTCGGATTGTATCTTTCGGGTCCTGAAGGGAGAGGAGACTAGCCTCAAGTCGTTGTCCATATTAGGTATCAACGACATAGGTAGAAAGAGGGATAGGGATATAAGGCAGGATTTCAGAGAGCTAAGGTGGAAGCTGAGAGCTAGAACAGAGTTGTTATCCCTGGTTTGTTACTCGTGCCATGTGATAGCGAGGCAATGAATAGTGAGAGATATCAGTTGAACACGTGGCTGCAAGGTTGTGTGGGGGAGGGGTTTCAGGTTTTTGGATAATTGGGGCTCGTTCTGGGGAAGGTGGGACCTGTACAAACAGGACAGTCTTCACTTGAACCAGAGGGGTACTAATATCCTGGGTGGGAAATTTGCTGGTGCTATTCAGGTGGGTTTAAACTAGCTCAGCAAGGGGATGGGAACCGGAGGTGCAGTTGCAGTGCACAGGAGGATGAGAGCAGGAAGGACAGGGACAGGATTTCAGAGTCACAGGAATGTGATGGCAGACTGTGAAGTGGTTTGAAGTGTGTTTACTTCAACGTCAGAAGTATCCCAAATAAGGTAAGTGAGCTTGCAGCATGGATAGGTACCTGGGACTTGCATGTTGTGGCCATTTCGGAGACATGGATAGAGCAGGGTGAGGAATGGATGTTGCAGGTTCCAGGGGTTAGATCTTTCATTAAGTACAGGCAAGGCAGTAAAAGAGGGGAAGGCATGGCCTTGTTAATCAAGGATACTATAACGGTGGTGGAGAGAACTTTTGATGAGGACTCGTCTACTGAGATTAGAAACAGGAGAGGAGAGGTCATACTGCTTGGAGTTTTTTTTTTAATAGGCCTCCGCAGAGTTCCAGGGAGATGGAAGAGAGGATTAGCAAACTTATTCTGGAGGGGAGTGAAAGGAACAGGATGGTCATTATGGGAGACTAACTTCCCCAACATTGACTGGAAATGCTATAACTCCTGTACATTGGATGGATCGGTTTTCATCCAATGTGTACAGGAGGGTTTCCTGACACAGTATGTCGAAGGGCCGACAAGAGGGGAGGCCACACTGGATCTGGCACTTGGTAAAGAACCAGGCCAGGAGTTTGATTTAGTTGTAGGTGAGCACTTTGGAGAGACTGACCATAATTCAGTTACGTTTAGTTTTGCGATGGAAAGGGATAGGTACATGCCACAGGTCAAAAGTTATCGATGGGGCAAGGGCAATTATAATGCGATTAGACAAGAATTAGGATGCATAGAATGGGGTAGCAAAATGCAGGGGATGCAGACAATCGAAATGTAGAACTGGTTTAAGGAACAGATATTGCGTGTCCTTGATAGGTATTTCTCTGTCAGGCAGGGAGGAAGTGATAAGGTAAGGGAACTGTGGTTTACAACAGAAATTGCATCTCTTGTTACGAAGAAGGAGGCGGCTTATGTGTTGATGAGGCAAGATGGTTCAGATGAGGCAATAGAGAGTTACAGATCAGCTAGGAAGGATTTAAAAGGAGAGAGTTAAGAAGAGCAAAGAGAGGACACGAGCAGAATAAAGGAGAATCCTAAAGCTTTCTATAGGTATGACAGGAATAATAGGATGTCTAGGGTAGGAATAGGGCCAGTCAAAGATAGAAGTGGAAATTGATTCGTGGACCCTGTGGAGATCGGAGAGGTGCTAAACGAATATTTCTTATTGGTTTTCACTCAGGAAAATGAAAATATTGTTGAGAAGAAGAATGGGGTATGAGATATTAGACTAGAAAGGATCGAGGTTAGTTACGAACAGGTGTTATCAATTCTAGAAGGAGTGAGGGGAGGGGATTTATCCGAGGATTCTCTGGGAAGCGAGGGAGGAGATAGCAGAGCCTTTGGCTTTGATATTTGAGTCGTCATTGTCTACAGGTTTAGTACCAAGGGACTGCAGGATTGCAAATGTTGTGCCCTTGTTCAAGGAGGGCAGTAGAGATGGCCCAGATAATTATAGATCAGTGAGCCTTACTTCTGTTGTAGGAAAGGTTTTGGAAAGGATTATAAGATTTATAATCATCTAGCAAGCAACAATTTGATCTCAGATAGTCAACATGGTTTCATCAAGGGCAGGTCGTGTCTCACAAACCTCACTGAGATTTTGAGAAGAAGGAGAACAAGCATGTAGATGTAGATGAGGGTAGGGCAGTTGACGTGGTATAAATGGATTTCAGTAAACCTTTGATAAGGTTCAACATGGTAGGCTGTTGGAGAAAATGCAGAGGCATGGGATTGAGGGTGATTTAGCAGTTTGGATTAGAAACTGGCTTTCTGAAAGAAGGCAGCGAGTGGTGGTTGATGGAAAATATTCAGCCTGGAGTTCAGTTACTAGTGGTGTACCACAAGGGTCTGTTTTGGACCACTGCTGTTTGTAATTTTTATAAATGACTTAGACACAGGCATAGGTGGATGGATTAGTAAATTTGGAGACGACACTAAAGTTGGTAGAGTAGTGGACAGTGTGGAAGAATGTTACAGGTTGCAGGGGGACTTGGATAAACTGCAGAATTGGGCTGAGAGGTGGCAAATGGATTTCAATGCAGCTAAAGGTGAGGTGATGTACTTTGGGAAGAATAACAGGAAGGCAAGTACTGGGTCAATGGAAAGATTCTTGGTAGTGTGGATATGCAGAGGAAACTTGGGGGATCCATGTACATAGATCCCTGAAAGTTGTCACCCAGGTTGATAATGCTGTTAAGAAGGCATACTGTGTGTTAGGTTTCATTCGTAGAGGGAGTGAGTTCCGGAGCCGCAATATCATGCTGCAACTATACAAACGCTGGTGCGGCCACACTTAGAATATTGTGTACAGTTCTGGTCCCCATATTTCGGGAAGGATGTGGAAGCATTGGAAAAGGTGCAGAGGAGATTTACCAGGATGTTGCCTGGTCTGGAGGTAAGCTCTTATGAGGAAAGGCTGAGAGACTTGAACCTGTTCTCATTGGCAAGAAGGCGGCTAAGAGGGGATTTGATAGAGACACACAAGATGATCAGAGGATTAGATAGTGAAAGTCTTTTTCCAAGGATGATGACGTCAGCGTGGATGAGGGAGCACAACTACAAATTCAGGGGTGATAGATTTAAGAGATGTCAGAGGCAGGTTCTTTACACAGAGTGGTAAGGGTGTGGAATGCCCTTCCTGCTAATGTAGTCAACTCAGCCACATTAGGGATTTTAAACAATCCTTAGATAAGCTCATGGATGATTTTGGGATAGTGTAGGGGGACGAGCTAAGAATAATTCATAGGTTGGCGCAACATTGAGGGCCGAAGGGCCTGTTCTGCGCTGTATTGTTCCATGTTCTAAGTGTCCTTGGGGTCCTTTCCTCCTTATGACCTCCAAGTCAGCAGTACTGTCTTACCATACAAACTGAACAATTGAGTAAAATATAGATTTGAGAATTCCCAGACTAATCACATTTTACAGGTGCTACAGAATTAAAGGTATCAGAACAATGCCACTTCTAAATTGCCATTTTTAAATTGCATAATTGCACTAGTTATTTTGTGGCAACAGGTTCTTGTGTCATTCTGGCTTACCGCAGCATTGTCAATTACTTGTGTAGCATGTTGCCACTCCCAGATTTAAACATGTAAGCTGAGACACTTGAATATAAAAATAAATTGTACTATCATAGGTGCTATCACTTAGCTGAAATAAGATAGTAACATGTTTCCCAATGTGGCATACATGAACACTTGAGACTTTTCAAAGAGGAGTAGAGGCTACCTGGGCAGCAAACTCCCTCACATACAAAACCAAAAACAGACTACCCGACCATTCATTTAATTTACAAATTAAGAAATTGAAATGGTAAGATAATCTACAACCTGTATTTTTAAACTTTTCAATCCATTTGACATTAATACTGTTCAGTTTTTAGTAGTCAATGCAAATATATATACTTTTGAACATCTTACTGCAGTGAAGCAAGGCACTTAGGAGTTGAAATTCAAATATTTACAGGCACACTGGTATGTAATGCCAATAAAACAAATGACAAAAATAGTTCATTTGCAATTGAAATTGTTTTATGATAAATTAAGCCAAACAAATTTGCAGACAAAAAATATAAAGTTTCAACTCTAACCCCACAACTCATTAACTTACAGTAAAATTACCAACAGCACAAATAGCTTCTCAAAAATAACAAAGGCACGTAAAATAAATGGAAAGTTAATCTGATGAATACATATACTTTTACTGCCAGAATTCCAAAATTCTCAGGTGGACAATGTTCACAAGTTACAAAGTCAGCCTTCTACTGCTTCAATAAAAACAAAGTTTAAAGTGATGTGCAAAAGCAGTAAGGCAGATGTGAATTTTTTTTTTCACAAAGCAAGTAGTTAGGGTAGAGAATGCTCTGCCTGTAAATGTGGGCAGCAGGTTCAATTGTGGCATTCAAGAGAGCATTGGAGGATTATTTGAATAGGAAGTGTGCAAGGGATAGGGAAAAAGCAGAAGATTAGCAGCAGGTAGTTGTGCTCATCTGAAGAGCATGCACAGGGAGATAAGTAATTCTGCATAATAACAATTCTGTGAAAACCAGAACTGTCGGGAGTATTAAAAAACACCCAAATATAAAACATTTGAAGTATCTAATAATACTGATGATGGATGAGTTAACTTACAAATGTACATAGTGCACATCACATTTTCTTATTTGTTTATGTGATGTGGGTGTCACTGGCTAGACCAGCATTTAATTGACCATCCCTAATTGCCAGAGAGCAATTACCCACAGTTATGTAGCCAGACCAGGTAGGAATGGCAGTTTCTTTCCCTTAAGGACAATAGTGAAGCAGATGGCTTTTTCCAACAATCGACAACAGCTTCACAGTCATCATTAATTCCAGAACTTATCATTTATTAAATTAAAATTCCACTATATGCCATAGCAGGATTTGAACTCGAATCCCCAGAACCATTATCTGGGGCCTCTGGATGATATTATTATTATTATTATTATTATTATTATTGTAATGCCATGCCAATAACTAATTTTTGATTGCTTATCGGGTTTGCAGTATGGTGCGCATGGTAAGCTTCATATTAATACACACTCTTGTTCTTTGCAGACAAAGGACATGAACCCACACAGCACCCATTTCAATTCAACAAAATAGGCCTCAGCCATTTATTGCTTCATTTCTCAAAGCAATACCTTGACTGTAGTCAACTTACCCTATTTAAAATTGAAACAATTTGTAGTTAATGGTCTACCATCATTATTTGTTGAATTCTCCATTGCAACACCTCTACCAATCAATTGATCAATGCCTTCCTCTTATACAATGTAAATATTGTTTACCCCTTGTACCAAGAAAAGAGGATGTTTATTTCCCATTTAATTGATATTGGGAATTGTGTTAATGAGTGCAAGGTGAAAAGCTACAAAAAAGATGTATGCTTTCTTCAGCAATGCTGAAGTTGCACGACATATAGCTTCTCAATATGGCAAGCAATTAATTACACTAACCAAGAATGGACTGGCCCTCACCCAACACCAGTAAACTCATGTAATGGAAGACTAGTAATCCTCAACTCTAATGGAATCAATGACAAATCAAAGGGTGTCTGCAAGATGCTGCAGCTAATATTTCTTTGGCAAACTAATTCAAACAAAACTTTCAACTTTTGAACTACAAGACAGCATATTATAGTTGCTAATCCAAAAATGTTAAGATTAATCTTGCTGGACTTTTAAACATCTTGCTTGTGGTTAGTGAAATCAGCAAGACATATCTAGAAGGAATTTAAATTTATCATACAAATCACTTTGAACTTGACTAATGAATCCCATCGAAAAACTCAAAATAGAATAAAAGAACAAAAATCAGCCATGTAATAGATCCAATGCATCATTTCATTCTTCAATGAGATGCAGCAACTTCACAAAAGGCATAAAACACAAATTGGAGAGAACACTCTTATTCAAAAAGGGTGACAGATAATGTAAAATGGTTCAGTGAATTCACAATGACCATGTTTAAAGAGTTGAACTGGTGAGTAACTCAGCTGTAGAATTACAAGGTGGAAAGCTTTAAACAGGACAAGATATTATATTGGTTTCCATTTCTTCATTACTTGAGATAAGCATGTGTGGAAAACCAAAACAAAGGCATTTAATTATGTCTAAAATTAGGAAATTACAGTCATTGATTGAAATAGTAAATTATCAATAGCAATACTAAAATAAAAATGCAACTAATTAAAATACCAACACTAAAATTCACAGGAGGACAGAGAAGCAAAACAGGAAAGAAAAGAAAAACAGTGCCAAAAACAATACACAAACATTGGGTTAGCACTGCTGCCTCACAGCGCCAGAGACCCGGGTTCAATGCCCACCTCAGGCGACTGTCTGTGTGGAGTTTGCACATTCTCCCCGTGCCTGCGTGGGTTTCCTCCGGGTGCTCCGGTTTCCTCCCACAGTACAAAGATGTGCAGGTTAGCCAAATTGGCCATGCTAAGTTGCCCGTAGTGTTAGGTGAAGGGGTAAATGTGGAGGAATGGGTCTGGGTGGGTTGCTCTTCGGAGGATTGGTGTGGACTTGTTGGGCCGAAGGGCCTATTTCTACACTATGTAAACTAATAAAGATTTTAAAAAGCACCTAGGTTCAAAAGGAATCAATTTACACTGAGTTGAAAAACAAAGGATCAGACATACCAGTGGGAGTACAATATATGCTGCCAAACTATGAAAAGGAAATAAAGGTTGGCAATTGTAAACAAATTAGAACAAGGTATATTGCCAATAAAGCAAGACTTGGAGTATCCCAAAATACTTTTCTTTGCTCTTGGGAGTGTGACATTTATTGTCCATTTATTGTCCATCCAGAATTGCATGAAGATTTGAAAAGTTAACCACATTGTGAAGAGTCTTTGGACTTGAAACATTAAATTTGCTTATCTCTCCATAGATGCTGCCAGACGTGTTGAGTTTTAGTTACATAATGGGATTAATTTTATGCAAACGAGACGGAGTAGAAACAGGAGTTCTTTTTCAAAGGGTACAATGGAACTGGTGAGTTCGTTATGACAATCCAGCAGACTTCTTCCCTATGCTTTTTCTGCCAGCACAAAAATGAGCAGAATTATTAATTTTAGTTTCACAATATTCAAGTTGCTAACCCAGTAATACAACCACTAAGAACAGAGCTAAAAAGTAAGAAGTACAGATTGAAGAATTTTACTTCAGGCAAATCTGTTGCTAGCCCAAAAAGAGAATAATTACTATCATTATAAAGCAGAGATTGACACCATCACCCCACACAACCCTGAGAACTAAAACTGAAAACATCCAAAGGAAGGTGTTTTGAAACGCCTTATAATCTGTAAAATGAGTGGGAAAAGTGATGTAACCTGCTTTTCAGTAACTTCTAATGGTTAAAAAAAATAAATCCCTGACATTCACTCAAAATTAGTTAATAATTTACCTTAGTCTAACAGTGAACAAATTAACTAAACTATTAACAAACCAAATAAATCCCTTCCAACTACTAACTATTCCCAAATAAAACAAGATTCTAATGGTATGTTGTTCCAATAAATATGTCCCACTTATATAAAAAGCAGAATTTAGACTCAAAATCACAGCCAGGTTATATGTCTTCCAAATGTTCTGTGACTTCTCCATCGATCCTTCTGTCAGGAATGCCTTCTCTGTTGTTATTTAGATGGTGCTTTCTCTCCTACATTGATGACAGAGAGTCAGCATTCTCTCAAAAGAGCGCTTAGGGCTATTAGCTCTGGCTGATGGCAGTTAAACGTTTGGGTGAAGATTTGTAGCTCGGGTGCTCGTTGTGGTTCTGTTCGCCGAGCTGGAAATTTTTGTTGCAAACATTTCGTCCCCTGTCTAGGTGACATCCTCAGTGCTTGGGAGCCTCCTGTGAAGCGCTTCTGTGGTGTTTCCTCCGGCATTTATAGTGGCCTGTCCCTGCCGCTCCCGGTTG
>NC_057719.1:43795231-43826195 GCF_004010195.1 Chiloscyllium plagiosum
TCCTGTTTGTCCTGTATAGTGTTTTGTGCAGTCCTTGCATGGGATTTTGTACACTACGTTAGTTTTGCTCATGCTGGGTATCGGGTCCTTCGTTCTGGTGAGTTGTTGTCTGAGTGTGGCTGTTGGTTTGTGTGCTGTTATAAGTCCTAGTGGTCGCAGTAGTCTGGCTGTCATTTCAGAGATGTTCTTGATGTATGGTAGTGTGGCTAGTCCTTTGGGTTGCGGCATGTCCTCGCTCTGTTGTCTTTCTCTTAGGCATCTGTTGATGAAATTGCGCGGGTATCCGTTTTTGGCAAATACCTTGTTCAGGTGTTCCTCTTCCTCTTTTTGCAAAAAACGGATATCCTCGCAATTTCATGAATTTGACTGGGACAACACTACCATTATAGGGCAAGCCAAACAAAGAACAGCCAGGGAATTCCTAGAAGCATGGCACTCATCCACAAACTCCATCAACAAACACATCGACCTGGACCCAATATACCGGCCACGACAGTGGACAGCTGAAACTGACAACTGGAAGCGGCAGGGACAGGCCACTATAAATGCCGGAGGAAACATCACAGAAGCGCTTCACAGGAGGCTCCCAAGCACTGAGGATATCACCTAGACAGGGGATGAAACGTTTGCAACAAAAATTTCCAGCTCGGCGAACAGAACCACAACAATGATGGCAGTTCACTCTGGGATCTTTGTCGAACTGCCCCCCTTCATTTATACCAGTGATGGCATATCAATATTTCCGACAATAGAATTGGTCCTATGTTGTCAACACCATCAGATTTAAATTTAATAGGTTTTTGGTAGCTAAGTGCCTGATTCAAATTAATTGGCTAAATTCAGAAACGTGTTGTCTTGGCAAAAACTGCTGCTTGGCCTACTAACTGTAGAGCCTTTCAATACAAATGTTTCAAGTTGGCTTCTCTGCCTACTGGTAAACTCAAACTGCTACTCAGACATCCATTTTAAATCTCTCAGCACCAAACAAAAAAGCATCACCTTTTAAAAGGGACCACACAATGCACCCCTCCACCTCAGCATTTTACAATTTTACAAACACCAAATTATAGCTTCCTGCCTTCCAATCTACAATTACTCTAAACAACTTTGCAACACTACGTGATCTTGTTTTCAATAATGAAGCTGAACAAGGTGGTGATTTGACTGCAGAACTGCAAAGCAATAGCTAAGTTGTAACTGGATTCAGTTTAAGAATAAAAATGGTCAAGAACAAACATACCTAACCAGAGAAAAAAAGTCCACAAGATTAAATAAAAATGAATTTGTCCAGGCTGAATGGAAAGAAAATTGTGAAGAATTCAGCAAGGCAACATTTAAAATAGAGTCAGAGTCATAGAGTCAGAGAAATACAGCATGGAAACAGACCCTTCGGTTCAACACATCCATGCTGACCAGATATCCAAACCTAATCTAGTCCCATTTGCCAGCAATTGGCCCATATCCCTCTAAACCCTTCCTATTCATATACATATCCAGATGACTTAAATGCTGTAATTGTACCAGCCTCCACCACTTCCTCCAATTGCTCATTTATACATACACAACCCTGTGAAAAAGTTGCCCCTTAGGTCTCTTTTATATCTTTCCTCTCTCACCCAAAACCTATGCCCTCTAGTTCTGGACTCCTCCCACCCCTGGGAAAAGACTTTGTCTATTTATCCTACACATGTCCCTCATGATTTTTATAAACCTCTATAAGGTAACTCCTCAGCCTTCAACGCTCCAGGGAAAAACACACCCAGCCTATTCAGCCTCTCCTTATAGTTCAAATCCTCCATCCCTGGCAACATCCTTATAAATCTTTTCTGAACTCTCAAATTTCACAACATCTTTCCGATAGGAAGGAGATGAGAATTGCATACAATATTCCAAAAGTGGCCTAACCAATGCCCTGTATAGCCACAACATGACCTCCCAACTCCTTAACTCAATGCTCTGACCAATAAAGGAAATCATACCAAATGCCTTCTTCACTATCCTATCTAATTGGGACTCCACAAATCTAGTATATCCTGGTAAAAAGGAAAAAAGTCTTGGTTCCATGCAAGAACAGGTAGATAACATCAGGCTGCTGTGAGAGAAAAGTAGGAAATTACAGGGGCACTGATCCAAATTTTTTAATTATCTCTGGCCATAGGGGAGGTGCCATTGGACTGGAGGACAGCTAACATGGTTCTATTTTAAAATAAAGCATCTACAGATCAGAGTCTTACAGCAGCAAGAGAGAAACTATCGGAGAAAATAGTGAAGGAGAAAATTAGAGAGAGGCATGTTTTGATCAGAAAGAATCAGCATGGCTTAGTCAGAGGGATCCCAAGCTAACAAATCTGGTGGAATGTTGAGGAGGTGACGAGTATTTGGATGAGATAGTGCAGTTGATGCAGTTTATATGAATTGTAGCAAGACCTATGACAATGCTCACATGGAAACTGATAAAGGAGGTAAATGCTCATGAGTTCCAAGGTGACTTCACAAGCTGAATCCAAAATTGGTTTAGTGACAGGAGACAGTGTATGGTAGTAGAAGGCTGCTTATGTAACTGGAGCCTGGCGTGCAGTGGTATGCCACAGGGATGAATGTTAAATCCCTTATTGTCTGTGATGTGTAATAAATTATGTAGGAGGGATAAGTTAGTTTATTTTATTTACTCGTGGTACATGAGTATCGCTGGCTGGCCAGCATGTAATGCCACCCCTTGTTAGTGGTGATGGTGGTGAGCTGCCTTGTTGAACCGCTACAGTCCACCTGCTGCAGATTGACCTACAATGCCCTTAGGCAGTGAATTCCTGGATTTGGAAGCAACTGTGAAGAAATAGCAATATATCTCTAAATCATGATGATGAGTGGCTTGAAGGGGAATTTGCAAGTGGTTGTATTCCCATGTATCTAGATGGAAGTGGTCATGGATTTGAAAGATTTTATCTAAGGAGCTTTGGTGAACTATGTATAAAGGGGCTCTTGCAAGAACTGTATTTCAGGATTCTATTGCCACCTCAAATTTGTGCTGAGATTGCTGAATAAAAGAGGCTATTTTCACCACTCACCGATCCCGGTTGTTCTTTGAACATGATCCCATAACAGATTAGATTGTCTCTCATTGGAGATGGTCATTGCCTGGCATTTGTGTTGCGTAAACACGACTTGCCACTTGTCAGCCCAAGTGTGGATATTGTTGCATTTGAACATGGACTGCTTCAGGTTCCGAGGAGTCACAAATGGTGCTGAACATTGCTCAATCATCAGCTAATATCCCCACTTCTGACCTCATAATGGAGAGATCATTGAAGAAGTAGCCGAAGACAGTTGGGCCGAGGATACTATCCTGGAGCAGAGATGACTATCCTCAACAACCACCACCATCTTCCTATGTGCCAGGACTCCATGACTCCAACCGCCAGAATTTGCCCAATATTGATTGATTCCAGTTTTGACAAGGCTCCTTGGTGCTACACTCAGTCTAATGCAGCCTTTATGTTAAGGGCTGTCAATTATTGCTGATACACAAAGATTGGCCAGGTGGTTGACAGTGAGGAGGAAGGTGCTGCAGGAGGGTATCAACAGATTAGTCAGATGAGCAGATCAATGGCAAATAGAATTTAACTCTGCTAAGTGTGAGGTGATGTACCTTGGAAGCAGGAACAAAGTAAGGGAATACTCAATGCATAGCAAGGCACTAGGAAGCTCGAAACAATAAAGGGATTTGGGGGTGTTTGTCCACAGATCCCTGAAGGTGGCAGACAGATTAATAGGGTAGTTAAGGCGGCTTCTGACATGCTTGCCTTTATCAGTAAAAGCAAGGAGATTATGTTGGAGCTGTAGAGGACTTTGGTTAGGTCAGAAAAGAGTACTCAGTGCAGCTTTGGTCACCACACTAAGAAAGGAGGTGATAACACTGGAGGGGGGAAGCATAGTAGATTGATCAGATTGTGCCCATGATGGAGCATTTCAGCTATGAAGATAGGCTGGTTCAACTCGGGTTCTTTCTTTTAGAGAAGAGAAGGCTGAGGGGGTATCTGTTAGAGATACAAGGTTATGAGAGATGTGGATAGGGTGAAGAGAAAGCACCTGCTCCCCTTTGTTGAAGGGTCAATAGCAAGGAGAAATCATTTTGAACAGACAGGCAAGAGGTTTAGATGGAATTTTTTGAAAAACCTTTTCACCTATAGGATGGTGGGAGCCCAGAGTGGATAGTCGAGGCAGGAAACCTCAACGTTTTAGAAGTATTTGGGTGAAAACTGGATGTCATATCATTCAAGGGTATGGGCCGAGTGTGGGAAAATGGGACTAATGTAAGTAGTAGTGCATTTTTGGCAGTTCAGACTCTTCTTCACTGTAAGGTAAAATCACCATAGACTTAGCAGACCAAAGCACTGCTCTCTCATTACAAAGATGATTTGTGTTGCTTTAACCCGAGAGTCACCACATCTCAGGCAAGACAACAGTTGAAAAAGGGAAGGATCTTCATGGCATCCTAAGGGAATATTAGAATTGAACCCACACTGTCAGTGTCACTCTGCATTACAAATCAGTAATCTTGCCAACTGAGTTAATCTTCAGTATTGTGTGATTCTATTAAATTTTAAATCTTCAGATAGTTTAACAGGAAAAATACAGAAAAGCTGGAATAATATAAACAAAATTTAAAAACTGAAAATGCAAGTTAAATGTTTTTTTTAACAGATAGGATGCCTTCATAACTATCTGTAATATTAGTTTAGAATATAATTGATTGCAAAAATCCAAGATTTATCTCTATGTCCAAAGCAAAAGCAACTGGTTGGTGCAGGACAAGATGCTGTATTAGAACAAAACATAAGATGCACAAACGGGAGTTGCCAAGTCAACAATATTTTGAGGACACATGATCCAGTTCATGGATGTAATAAAGCTTCTCTTCTTTAAGGGAGATAAATACTTTACTGGAATAACAAGTTGCTGAAAATGTGTTGCTGGAAAAGCGCAGCAGGTCAGGCAGCATCCAGGGAACAGGAGAATCGACGTTTCGGGCATAAGCCCTTCTTCAGAAGCCCTTCCTGCAGAAGGGCTTATGCCCGAAACGTCGATTCTCCTGTTCCCTGGATGCTGCCTGACCTGCTGCGCTTTTCCAGCAACACATTTTCAGCTCTGATCTCCAGCATCTGCAGACCTCACTTTCTCCTGGAATAACAAGATCCCCATCTGATTTTTTTCTGAAACCTTTCTCAAAGTTTGGAAGTTGACAACCCCCTAAAAAACATCATACAAGTCAAGGTTCCTAAAGGGGAATTGTGAAATCTATGCTACTGTCTCCAGAAAATCAACTTCAGCCAGCCATAAATGATCCAAGACGACACGCCAATGCCAACAGTTTGCATGCAAAGTGACGTCAGTTACCAACTAACACTGAAATAACCTGCAGATAATTATTTTTATATATTAGTTAGCTGCAACTTGGCTAAAGTAATACACTGCAGAGTATTTCCTCTTTCCTCATCCCACCCCCACCCCTGATTTGTAGATTGTGCATGTTGAATACACTTGGAAAAACAAGCATTTGCACAATTTAAATCTTTTGTTCGTAATCTTCACATTTTTGTTTGATTAAAGGCTGAGGTAATGTAAACAAAAATCTTTTTTCTTACCAACAGAACCTGGCTGACTCATTTCTGATTCTGAGCTACAAAAATGTCTGCTTGGCAACATCACCTCCCTTTTTAAATTCAAACTTCGCTGTGACCAGTAAATCAAACACAAAAAAGTGTTGCCAAATTGGGTAACCCAAATCCACTTAATGGCCTGTACCTGAGATTTTAGAAGTTCTGTACTCTTGATCCCTTATAAAAGGAATATGGTATCCTCTGATTATCATATTTGGGATCGTGTGGTATCAGGAATTTGGGTGGTTAGATTGCTACCAGTCCTATTTTGCTCACATTTGTAGGACCTATCAGTAGTAGAGGTCAGATCACGGCAGAGTCTTTCCATAAGAGACACTTGTCATAGATAATAAAGAGGTTTACTGCATAAAAGTAATAGGTACAGATTACATTACTAGTCAAGCATTATGACTAAGGACTCTTGGGAGAATACGTGTGCTTCCTTCAGAAATTTGTGCAGAACTCAAATGTTTCTGCCAAAGGACGGTATGATATTAGACAACATAAAATCGTACAGTACAGGAACAGGTCCTTCGGCCCTTGATGTTGCGCTGAACATGATGTCAAATTAAACTAAATCCCTTCTGCCTGCCCTTGGCCCATATTCCTCCATTCCTTGCATATCTACGTCTTTACCTAAAAGTCCCTTAAACACCCCTATAGTAGCTGCCTCTACCACCACCTCTGCCAGCTCATTCCAGATTCCTACCACTGAAAAAAAAACTTGCCCTTCACATCTCCTTTGAACTTTCCCCCTCTCAACTTAAAATGCATGCCCCCTAGTTTTAATTATTAACCATGGGGAAAAAGATTCTGGCTATAAACCTTATCTATGCATCTTGCAATTTTATAGATTTCTAACAAGTCTCCCCTTGCCTCCGCCACTCCACAGAAAACCTGAAATACAATGCAATAGGAACATGAATTTCTTCAGGACCAATGCATTGCACAACAGAATTAGTCTGACTATGTGAATTAGAGAACTTCCCAAAGCTGTAAACTTGGGTTTGATTATTTTCCAGAAGCCACGATTGGGCTGATCTGGGCACCTAAGTGATGATTAGCATCACACCTATTTTGGAGCTGTGGTGTTTGCAAGATGAGATGAAATTACAAATCATACAAGAGTTGAAACTAGCATTAATGCTCACATATGAAGTTTAGTTTACCCCATAATTTCCACATTGACTCCTTGTTAAGAAAATTCCGCTTCTTATATTCGTTCAGATCGCTCCATGGCGTCGCTCCTTTTTATAAAACCACAAGACACAGAAGCAGAAGTAGGCCATTTGCCCATCAACTCTGCTCCACCATTCAATAAAATCCTGGCTGATTTCCCTCAAATCTGCATTACAGCCTCTTCCCTACAATCCTTGGTTCGCTTTATGATTAAAAACAAAAAAAAAAGCAGTCTAGGTCAGCCTTGAATGAATAGCCTGAATCCAGCCTGAAAAGTACTTGCTTGTAAAGAATTCAACAAATTCACTACCCTCAAGAAACTCATCTTAAATATGCAACCCATTCTGAGATTATGCCCTCTGATCCTAGACTCTCCTCCAAGGGGAATTCACCTTTCCACACCTACCTTGTCAAGTCCCCTAAGATTCTTTACCAAAAACAGAAGTTGCTGGAAAAGCTCAGCAGATCTGGATATACCGGAGAACAGAAATCAGAATTAGCACATTGGATCCAGTGACTCTTCCTCAGAACAGCACCTGCAGTTCTTTCTGCTTTCCTCTAAGAACCTTGTATGTTTCAATAAGGTCGCCTCTCATTCTTCTAAATTAGTACAGGCACAATCTACTCAACGTCTCATTAGACAGTCCTTTCAGGGTTCAGTCCAGTGAACCTTCTCTGGATTGCCCTTTGACATCTTTGCTTAAATAAGGACCTAAACTGTACACAGCATTCTAGCTATGTCTGATAAGATACTTGCACAATTTTAGCAAAACCTACCTTCTTTTATACTTCATTCCCTTTGAAACATAAGCCACTCCATTTATCTTCCCTATTATCCCTATTTAACTTGGATGCTAACTTTGATGATTCATGGATGAGGACTCCTAAATCCCTCTATTCTGTAGTTTTCTGCAGGCTTTTGCCATTTAAATAATATTCAGCTCCTCCACCCTTCCTGACAAAGTAACCAACCTCACATTTATCTTTAACCTCCCCAGTCACACAACTCTCATATCTGCACTACTTTTGGATTCAAGCATCCACATTTATAATTGCTGTACCATGGGATACAATGGAAGTGCCCTACTAAACACTCCCTTATCTGCCTTTAAGATGCACCTTAAAATATCATCACTCATCTTAATAGCACCTTTGTATCAAAAGTTGATACATGATAACCCTGTGAAGCAACTTATGATGTTTTCTGACATTAATGACGCTTTATAAATACAAGTTTTGTAGTCAGCATAGACGTTACAAAACAGAATATTGAAGGAAATGTAAAGCGGCATGAAAGACACAAACATATAAATGGAGAGTAGCTGTTGGAATAAAAACGTTTAATTTTTGAAAATGTGTTGTGCATTATTTTGCATGAGCCCATTTTGGGATGTGTTGATTTATGATCCACATAAATAATATTTTTGGGAATGGAAGACACAAAGACCATAAGAAATAGGAACAGGAGTAGGCCGTTCAGCCCGCTCCATCATTCAACTGGATTATGGCTAATCTGACATTCCTCGTTCCTAGTTTCCTGCATTTTCCCCCCATAACCCTTGACAATGCAGAAATGGGATTATCACAATAAATTGGGAGTTTTGGTAAATTCTATTGAGGGAATGGAAGGGAATAAAAATAACATAATAAGAGTAACAGATGTTTACATTTCTGTGAAACCAATATATTGTTTAAATACAACTAGGGAATGCAAATAGAACTTAAATGACAAGGTTTTAAAATGAGTAGAGGTACAGTTGGGTTTTGGTAAGGAGACATAAAAGATCATAAAAAGTGACAATATAAATAGATAAGCTTCCAAAAGTCTGTGTTTTTGTACATCTGGACACAAACTGATGTGTCAGACTTACATCTGAAGTGGTGCAGAGTTCTCAATATCTTATGGAAGGATACAAACTCGTCAAAAGATATAACAGACTTCATTTACAATGTTGTCTAGCATAACGCATTGGAATTACAAAGAGAGACTTGCATCAAGGGTTTCTTCTTTCTCTCATCGGCAAGGAAAGCGTTAACTCAAAATCATGAGAGAAATAAGGATAATATTTCCGAAGTCACTGAGACAGTAACATTGCGTCAAAAATTAACAAAAGTAATTAAACGAACGATGTCTTTTCTTTTTTAAAGAAATATTCAAACAAATTGTGCGCTATGTTGAAAACTATTCAGGAAATAAATTGAGTTTTTTGCAAGGACATGGAACTATTAAAAGTGAGCGTGGCAATTCCCAAACTTTGGATCGCAGCCCAATTTGAGGTCACCGAAATAGGGAGTGGGGTTATAAATATTTCTGCTAAATTTTGGCCTCAACATGCGGAACATAGTTTTAATGATTTCAACAAACGAGAATTTGCCTGTTTCGAGCACGGAAACAAGTGAGTTTTGAAACTCAATTCTCGGCAGTAGTTTCCATTGTCTCGCTGCTACCACAAATTCAACAAACAGCTCACCTGATGCATAAGATCGCTCAGGACTTCACGATTGAGCTATCTTTCCTGAACTTGACCATTGTCGCTAGCAGGCTCAGCTGGAACTGAGCATACTAACCGGTCCTCCTTCACCGCCACAAGTGAATTATTATCATACCCAAAGGCAGCTAGTTGCCCACTGTGTCTCTGTGGAGCCAGAGTAAAAATGGCTGTTAACAGCCACCAAATCGGTAAATAGTTGCGATCTTCTGTAATCATGATCTGTTGTCCGATTTCAGTGGCACCGCAACATTCTGTTACAGGATACAGCGGGGTTCTAGACTTCATAAAACAGCATCTCCATTACCCAAGTTCAAATGCTTCCTTAGTGTATTGTGCAATGATAATTAAAAAAAGAAGGCGTGATTTCGGGCACACTACATCTATTATTTGAGGGGTAAGATGGAGCAGATCAGAAACAACGCAAGTTTAAAAAAATGGGTGAGGAACTCAGCAAGAATTGCCTTCAATTGACTAGGTGGGAAACATGGCAGGAATTTCAAGTTGAAACTGTTGAGGATGGCCGATTTAGACTGTGGCTCTTCTCTGGCGCTTTTCGGACTTGAGACGACATTAAATACATTGGTTGCAGGAGTTGTTAGGATTGTTTGACAAGGTACCCGTGGACCCACAACCTTTTCTGAAATTTTCCAGGGATCATTCACCTTTAACACGCGAAACTGAAGAGTTCACACTGATGTCACTGTTCTATTTCGGTTTTGGTTTTGCAGCTATCTAGGGTTGCAATTTCAAATACTAATATTGCAAAATTATTTGGGAAGCACTGGGCAAATACTATCTTAGACGCTGGGGCTTTTGCATCACATTGCGAGCGTCCCTCCTACGTGTCAGAACGCCTGGATTCAAGTTGTACCTGCTCCAGAACAGTCCCTGGATGCTGCCTAACCTGCTGCGCTGTTCCAGCAACACATTTTCAGCTCTGATCTCCAGCATCTGCAGACCTCACTTTCTCCTCCATATATACGAGGAGGCCAAGTGAGCTAAATGGTCTACTTATGTGCAAACATTTCCACTGCTAAAATCACTTAAATTTAAAAATTAAGCAATTGTTTAAACTGAGTAGCAAAACTAGAGGGCATAGTTTTATGGTGAGAGGGGCAAGATTTATTTAAAAAGGCCCCAAGAGGCAACTTTTCACAGAGGGTAGTTTCTATGTGGAATGATCTACCAAAGGAAATGGTAGAAGCAAGTGCAATTCAGACATTTGGACAGGTACATGGGTGGGAAATGTTTAAAAGGTATATAGGCCAAACACAGGCAAAAGGTGACTAATTCAGTTTAGGAAACCTGGTCGACATGGAAAAGTTGGACCAAAGGGTCTGTTTCCTTGCTGAAAGACTATGAGCAAACTGTACAATTTGCTGTTGTCAATCACAAAGTTGGCACATATTGTCTATTTAACACACCACAGCAACGTGTTCCATCCAACACAGGTCTACTTAATACTTCTAAGACGGTGTCAATGCAAAGTTGATCATTCTTTCTCCAATTTTTAATTCAACAATGCCTATTTATATCAAAGTTCCATTGGAGTATTCCGTAAGTGACAGAAGAACATATTACATGATGCTTGAGTTTTTTTTATATCAAATCAGATCAGATTTGATACAAATGAATCAGACTGTAATTATTTTCCGTCTCTAAAGTGCATTAACTGTTCAGCTGATTCTGAAGTGCAGGCACAATGCTTTCAAGGCAATCGTTGCAGGGTGGAAAATAGTAAGATCAATTTTTTTCCCATCAACTCCAGTGGAGAAACTTTGCAGTCCATTCATTAGATGACACACCTACAATCCAAATGCCCTTCATTAAAGTCCAGCATGCCCCTTTCCTTAAAAACATTGAGGGCTCAAGACAAAAAAAGTTACCAAGTTATCACTTTGTAATTGAATTGCACTCTGCCTCACAAATGAAAACAGGCAAAATAGACCAACATTTCTATAGCATTGATCTTAATAATAGAGTTGTGAAATAAACTAGCAGCATTGCACTTTCAAATATTTATTTTTGGCATGCAACACCAATTGTTGAGGCAACAGCCTCAGGATTTTAAAAAGTGCAAAAGGACTAAATTAACAAAATTCTCAAAACCATAACAACCAAAAAGTCATTCATTCAATTCTGATAATATTCATAACATTCATCTGAACCATGATGTACACATCCATATTTCAAAACATTTGCTTTTGCTATGCTTTAGATGGGGAACAAAAAGGAAAGTGTCTCACAAACTTGATTGGGTTTTTTTTTTGAAAAAGTAACAGGGGACTGATGAGGGCAGTGTGGTTGACATTATCTATATGGACTTCAGTAAGGCATTTGACAAGGTTCCCCATGGGAGACTGGTTAGCAAGGTTTGGTCTCATGGAATACAGGGAGAACTAGCCATTTGAATACAAAACTGGCTCAAAGGTAAAAGACAGACGGTGGTGGTGCAGGGTTGTTTTTCAGACTGGAGGCCTGTGACCAGTGGAGTGCCACAAGGATTGGTGCTGGATCCACTACTTTTTGTCATTTATATAAATGATTTGGATATGAACATAGGAGGTATAGTTAGCAAATTTGCAGATGACACCAAAATTAGAGGTGTAGTGAAGAAGGTTACCTCAAACTACAATGGGATCTTGATCAGATGGGCCATTGGGTTGACAGTATCAGATGGATTTTAATTTAGATAAATGCAAGGTGCTGCATTTTGGAAAATCAAATCCTAGCAGGACTTATATACTTAATGGTAAAGTCCTCGGGAGTATTGCTGAACAAAGAGACCTTGGAGTGCAGGTCCATAGCTCCTTGAAAGTAGAGTCACAGGTAAATAAGATAGTGAAGGCTGTATTTGGTATGCTTTCCTTTACTGGTGAGAGCATTGAGCATAGGAGTTGAGAGGTCATGTTGTGGCTATACGCGATATTGGTTAGGCCACTTTGGAATACTGCGTGCAGTTCTGGTCTCCATCCTATCTTGTGAAGGATCTTATGAAACTTGAAAGGGTTCAGAAAAGATTTACAATGATGTTGCTAGGGTTGGAGGATTTGAGCTAGAGGGAGAGGCTGAACAGGGTGGGGCTGTTTTCCCTGAAGTGAAGGCTGAGGGGGTGACCTCAGAGATTTATAAAATCATGAGGTGCATGGATAGGATAAATAGACAAGGTCTTGTCCCTGGGATAGGGGAGTCCAGAACTAGAGGGCACAGGTTTAAGGTGAGAGGGAAAAGATATAAAAGGGACCCAAGGTGCAACATTTTCAGGCAGAGGGTGGTGCATGTACAGAATGAGCTGCCACAGGAAGTGATGGAGGCTGGTACAATTGCATTATTTAAAATGCATCTGGATGGGTACATGAATAGGGATGGTTTAGAGGGATATGGGCCAAGTGCTGGCAAATGGGACCCGATTCGGTTGGGATAGCTGGTTAGCATGGACAAGTTGGACCGAAGGGTCTGTTTCTTTGCTGTACATCTCTATGACTATAACTGTAATGACTATATTTCCCTTATTGTAATCAAAGAAGGGAGTTGGCTGTGTAATGATAATGTCACTTGACTAGTAACACAAAACACCAGGTGGAGTTCAAATTCCACAAGAAATTTTAATTCCAAATTTAAAAAAAAACAGCTGGATCATGCAAGAGTTGTGTAACCACTATCGATTATCATTAAAAAAAGCTACCTGGTTCACTAATGTCCTTTAGGGGAGGAAATCTTCCATTATTACCGGAATAAAAAACCAAAAGAACTGCAGATGGAAATCAGAAACAAAAAACAAACTGCTGAAATGTTAACTCTGATTTCTTTCCACAGATATTACCAAATCTGCTGAGTTTTTCCAGCAATTTCTGTTGCTTTCTTTTGTCATCCTTACCTGATGTAGCCTACATGTAACTATGTGTAACTTGAACAAACATTGTTCATGCTTAACTGCCATCTGGGTCATTAGAGATTCTGAGCAGGAAATGCTTCCCAACCAGCAATGCTCATATCATAAATAAATAAAAGAAAAGCAGAGTTATAATTATGAATATACAACTGAGACCAGTTCTTCTTACCATACCCTACCAGTAATCGCTTTTACACTTAGAATTAAATTACGCATTATTTGTTCAATTTGATTACTCCAAGTTAACTGGAGAACACCCAAGGCATGGATCAATTTGAGCAAAATAAAAGCTGGTAGCACATAGTATATTCATAAATATACTGTATTCAAATGCAGAATAAGCAACACCACATTATCACATTGTAAAGTTATAATGTAGGATAATGAATTTGTCTCTAACAAAGGGAAAATTCTTCCATGATCAATAATTTATACAACAGTTTATTTCTTACATATCTCAACAACAAGAGCTTTGAAAAGCACTGCACAAAGCCACTTTATCTAGTCTACTGGTACCATTCTAACGTACCATTCTCCACATCACACTAATCTACTTAAACACAGGCGTTACAAATACTGGAGTAAGTCAGACTATTTATATAACTAACAATTTGGATTTGTAGTGTCTTGGGACAACAGGAAAACAAAACTTGACAGTCATATTACCAGATAATGACAAAAGACATAAAATCTACCTCAATGACCAAGCTTTAAGTACTGTTTTAAAGTATAGAGGTAAGGTTTATGGAGTGAACAGCTGACGATACTCTGCTAGCACCTAAGGTAAAACAAAGAAAAACATAAGCACAAGAGGCCAAGTTAAAGGAGTACTCTGATCTGAAGCATTAACTAAAAGACAGTGCAGCTAGACCATGAAAGGATTTGAAAATGATAAGAATTTGGAAGAACAATGTTATTAGACATCAACAAGCTTAGCTCACACAGTACAACTTATTGCTATTGGTTCAAGAAAGCAGTTTACAACCACCTTCTCAACAGCAATTAGGAAGGGTAATAAATACTAGTCGAGCTAGCAACGTCCGCATCCCATGAGTAAATTTTTAAAATAAAATTAGTTCAGTGAGAGTTGAGGTAATAAATGAACAGGAAGTGATATGAGTAAATGCTGTAACTGGAGAGTGGCAGTATTACTGCTCTAAATTGCTAGCTAGAGAACAGGTGGAGAAATAGATGATAGGACATTTAATCCAGGTGAGATTCTATGATTGAGAAACACAACTAACCTTTCAATCTCAGTGTGAAGACAATGCCACAGGAAACTGCAATAAGCACAACAGGGTATGCAACCACACAACAAACTGCCTGACATTAACCATCTCTTAAAAAAAAGTCCATCCCCTTGACATACATACAACAGTATTACCATTGGTAAATGTCCTACATTACCATCTTGGGAATTACTTTTGATTAGAGGTTTACCAATTCCTTAAATATTGCTGTTACAAACAGTAGGTTAGAGGTTGAGCATTCCTTACCTTCCAACAAACCAAAGGCTCTCAACCATCTGCAAAGCACGAAAATCAGCAACATGGTGGAATATTTTCCACTTGCCTAGATGAATGCAGCTATAATACCACGCAAGCTGTTTGACACTATGCGTGGTATAGTGAAATGGAATACAGGGAGAACTAGCCATTTGATACAGAACTGGCTCAAAGGTAGAAGACAGAGGGTGGTGGTGGAGGTTTGTCTTTCAGACTGGATGCCTGAGACCAGTGAAGCACCACAAGGATCAGTGCTGGGTCCACAACTTTTTGTCATGATTTCGATGTGAACATAGGAGGTATAGTTAGTAAGTTTGCAGATGACACCAAAATTGGAGATATGGTGGACAGCAAAGAAGGTTACCTCAGATTGCAACAGGATCTTGATCAGATGGGCCAAAGGTCTGAAGAGTGGCAAATAGAGTTTAATTTAGATAAATGTGAAATATTGCATTTTGGGAAAGCAAATCTTAGCAGGACTTATACACTTAATGGTAAAGTCCTAGGGAGTGTTGCTGAACAGAGACACCTTGGAGTGCAGATTCATAGCCCCTTGAAAGCAGAGTCGCAGGTAGATAGGATAGTGAAGGCGGTGTTAGGTATGCTTTCCTTTATTGGTCAGAGCATTGAGTACAGGAGTTGGGAGGTCATGTTGCAGCTGTACAGGACATTGGTTAGGCCACTGTTGGAATACTGCATGTAATTCTGATCTCCTTTCTATCGGAAAGATGTTGTGAAGCTTGAAAGGGTTCAGAAAAGATTTACAAGGATGTTGCCAGGGTTGGAGGATTTGAGCTACAGGGAGAGGTTGAATAGGCTGGGGCTGTTTTCCATGGAGCGTCAGAGGTTGAGGGGTGACCTTATAGTGGTTTATAAAATCATTAGGGGCATGGATAGGATAAACAGACAAAGTCTTTTCCCTGGGATGGGGGAGTCCAGAACTCAAGGGAATAGGTTTAAGGCGAGAGGGGAAAGATCTAGAAGAGACCTAAGGGGAAACTGTTTCATGCAGACGGTGGTGTGTATATGGAATAAACTGCCAAAGGAAGTGGTGGGGTCTAGTATAATTGCAACATGTAAAAGGATGGATATATGAATATTAAGGGTTTGGAGGGATAGGGGCCGAGTGCCGGCAAGCGGGACTAGATTAAGTTGGGATATCTGGTTGGCATAGACGAGTTGGACCGAAGGGTATGTTTCTGTGCTGTACACCTCTATGACTCTATGACACGGCAGTTAGTTTTATCTGTATTCCACAAATTACTTTAAAACATTCAATCCCTCCACCAGCATTGTGTTCTCTGAATTATATTTGCAAGCAATATCTTGTTTTAAAATTCTTATCCTTGTTTTCAAATGTCCTTAAAGTTGTCCCCATTCTCTCTCTACATCCCCTCCAGCTCCATAACTCATTTGCACTCCTCTAATTTTAGTACCTTGAATATCACCAATATCAATCACTCCTTCACTGGTGGTCATATTTTCAGTTCCCCAGGCACCAAGCTCTAGAGCACCCTCACTAAATTGCTCTGTTACTTTCCTCATTTTAAGATGGTTTTTGAAACTTCTTTCAGTCATCTGAAACATTACCTCACATGACTCAATGTCATATTCTCTTTATAATGCTCTTTTGAAGTACTGAGATATTTAATTATGATAAAAGGTGTTATATAAATACAAGGTGTACAAATGATGAACTTTATAAAATATCAGTATTGGTGTTCAGGGCAACTAGCCTTGTAAACTAACAGGGTAATGCTTCATGCGTTAAATAATTTTTTTTTAAATTTATGGTTTAGATTGAGAAATTGTCAGTTATCCTTCTGTATATATTAATTCTACCAGAGTTTGGATTGAGAAACAAGTTATTAAAACCTGAAAAGATAATGAAAACTCATGTGGATCTACCATTACGTAATGGTTAGAAGATAGTATGATAAAATGATCACAAGCTAACAATAACACTGGAAATTATAATCTCTTGTCACTGATTTATTTATGGTAACATATTGCACAAATCTTCCTTTGTATTTTAAGCTAAAAACAGTTTAAGGATCTACCAAGAGAGCCATCTCAGAACAACATATACTAGAACATTTTTCACATTGATCCACAATTAGAACATACTACTAAATTTTATAATAAAATTACTTTTGTAGTAAATGCAAACAATAGCCAACTCTGACAATTGCACAACAAAAACACTGCTGACCCTGTCCTTAAAATACTACTCCATTTCCAACCAACCTTTTACCCCAAAGTCCTTGAATACCTCTCAAATTGGTCCCACGTCAGTTTCCCACTTCAAATCACATCACGTTTGCACTCATATCAGCACAAGAAAACAAGATCAATCTAATTCATAAATGTGCATTATTTCCTCCAAACCACCTATGTTGACAGACTGCTCAGACATCTAATCATGAACTAAATCACAAATTTTACCAGTGAAGTGAAAGTCATCTTCAAATCCCAAACTCCAAACTATTGTGACCACTTCCAGTTTGATAAAATTTAAAAAGAGGTTGGAGGGTATTGGTGGGAGATCCCCTGAGGTGATGAAGTTGTCGATGGTCTGGGAGATGATAGTTTGATGATGAAGGCAAGGTTGTGGTCAAGGGGGCAGTAGGAGATGGTGTCTGCAAGTTGGCACCTGGCTTCAGTGGCATAGAGGTCAGTGCACTGCCACTGCTTCCCCCACCCCCCACTTGTCCACTGGTTTGATGGTGAGGTTGGACTTGGAGCAGAGGGAATGGAGGGCTGCACATTGCAAGGGTGAGAGGGGCATACAGGTTGAGGCGGTCAACCTGAAATACCACCCTTTGTTTTCCATTAATAGTTTCTGGATCAGCCAAAGAGCCAACAGCTAATTTTTCAAGTCCAGTGACTCCTCTTCAGAAGAATTTTGAGGAAGAATCACTGGACTCGAAACATTAACTTTGCTTTCTTCCCACATATTCTGCCAGACCCGCTGACTACCATAATTAATGTTAATTCCTGTTGCCTGCCAAATTTATTTTCACAGACATCAAGGAAACGTTTTTTTTCTAACAGCGCTTCAGTCTCATTATGCGGAATAATGATTGAAAAAGTATATTTTTAAGAATACTGTAAAAGCATCCCTATTCCATTTAACTGTTGGTAACTCTCAACAAGAAAAACTGTGAACCAATCAAAATAATAAGAGACGAGGGACATTATTTACAAAGACACGTCTGAAATATCTGCTGCAATCAAAGATAGTTTCGGCTGATAAGTTGGTTGAAGAACGTATACGTCAAGGCTACCGACTAACTGTCACCATCCTAGTTTATAAAGAAACTCTCTGTTCTCCTTTCCGTGATCCACCAGGTGACCAAGTATGTATTGGAAAACAAGTCATTTTATTGCTCCAACATCTATCTGACTATCTGGCTAACATTCAGCAAGCGATATTTGTTCAACCAGAGGAAGTACCGAAGCTCGAAAATCCACTTTTTTTTTGTTTTTATTGAAACCGAAGCTCAACAATCCAAAGGCTATTTTTTTTAACATATTACAGTTTGTGGTTGCCGGAGCAGGAGCTAGAGCCTTTGCCCGTGCCCCACTGTTCACAAACTGCTTGTAGTAGAGCAGTTCCAGTCTGGTGCCGGTGTCCCCTCCAACACAAACACACACTCCGGAGAGAGGGGCGCAGGCTGTGAGACACGCCGGCATTAAAAGGCCTCTCGCCCAGCCTCGGAGTCGCCGCCAGTAACGGCTACCCGGGGTCGGAGTGGGGCCGCGCGCGCGCGCACACACACAAAGACAAACAAACAGACCTTGTAGACATCGCCGTAGGTACCGCTGCCGACCCTCTGGATCAACTCGAAATCCGATTGCGGGTTCTTCCGCAGGATATCCCCGCTGGCGCTCGCACGGCACTGCGAGCTCATCGCGCTCTCTGTCTCTTCTCTCCTCTCTGACCGGTAGGGGTGACCAGTGTTTCCCACCCCCCCGAGACAGACCCGGATAAGGGGAAGCTCCGAAGCAGAAGCAACAGCAGCACCAGCCTCCGCTCTCTCTGCGCCTTCACTCGGCCGCCTCCAAATATGGCTCCCGTTCCATTTCCTGCGCGCGGCGGCAGTTCAAGTTGCCCCAGGCTGGACCCTCGCGCACTCTGCACTCACTCAGATCATCTTTGGTATTGGTTTTTTTTAAAAAATAATCTTCTCGATTGTATTGGTTTTTTGGGGGGATGGGTGTTTCCTTTTTTGCAAAATAAAATATATTATTTTTCAACTGTGTATGCTAATAGCTCCCAACACAGCACTTTGATTGTTACGTTTCCCTCTGCGACTCGCATGTCATTTCCTTCTGTTGACCTCAGAAATCAACAGCAAGTAACTTGAATGTCAACAAATTATTCATTTCTTTCTTCTGTATTTATATATGTACCAGCGCGCGTTTGTTTTCTTTTGGTGGCATGTCAACGATTTGAACGGATTATATTTGCTACTTATTTATGAAGGAGTGTTACAATATTATTGTTTCTCCTCACAAACTCTATCAAACTGTACTGATTCAGTGCAAGGTTTCACTCTTAATATTTATTAATCTTCATTTATTTTGACTTCTATCTGATATGTGACTACCGAAACATTTTACGCATGAATGTTGCCACCTTCCGAATTTTACGGGAATTACAAAATATATCTGTCAGTTTATAGTTCTAAACAGCGCACAGACCTGCAATGATGGTAGAGTGATTTGACGTTCATCCTTACCCATTTTTAAAATTAAAATCGACTTATAATGTTTGTGTCGGTACTTTATATAATGACTACTTTATGATTTTTTCAAACTTAATTTATTATGCAACTATGGCTGAAAGTTTACGAATCTTTGAATGTTTTAAATTAAGGATTTGCTACTGGTTCTTTTTCAGTTGGAAAACTAAAAGGGTACTAACCATAGAGTATAAATTCACAGTTCTCTACTACGCTGTGGGTATGCATAGTGGTTGTGGCAGATATGACCGTGAGGAAGAGGGCGTTAGATGATTATTTGGAAAGAAATAGTGTGCAAAGTTATGGAGAAAAGGGTAATTGGCACTAGTTAATGATGCTTATTTGAAGGGCCAATACAAACACAATTGGCTTTTTTTTTCCACAA
Organism: Chiloscyllium plagiosum; assembly: GCF_004010195.1. Classification (NCBI taxonomy): domain Eukaryota; kingdom Metazoa; phylum Chordata; class Chondrichthyes; order Orectolobiformes; family Hemiscylliidae; genus Chiloscyllium; species Chiloscyllium plagiosum. Next base: position 43,815,090 of record NC_057719.1, read on the forward strand.
ACAATTCTGTGATTTCAGGAATGATAATGGAAAATCGATTGCCATAAGACCATAAGAAATAGGAGTGGAAGTAAGGCCATTCAGCCCATCGAGTCCACTCTGCCATTCAATCATGGCAGATGGGCATTTCAACGCCACTTACCCACATTCCCCCCATATCCCTTAATCTTTGCAAGATTAAGAATTTATCAATCTCTGCCTTGAAGACATTTAATGTCCCAGCCTCCACAGCACTCCATGGCAATTAATTCCACAGGCCCACCTCTCACTGGCTGAAGAAATGTCTCCTTATTTCCGTTCTAAATTGACCCCCCCCCCCCCCCCATTTCTAAGACTGTGCCCACGAGTCCAAGTATCTCGCCTGATGGAAACAATTTTCCAGCGCCCCCGCCATGCATTATCTTGTAAGTTTCTATTAGATCTCCTCTCAACCTTCTGAACTCTAACGAATACAATCCCAGGATCCTCATCGTATGTTCGGCCTACCATTCCAGGAATCATCTGTGTGAATCTCCGCTGACATGCTCCAGTGTCAGTATGTCCTCCCTGAGGTGTGGGGCCCAAAACTGGACACAGTATTCTAAATGGGACCTAACCAGAGCTTTATAAAGTCTTAGTAGCACCTTAGTAGTGTTAGGTGCATCATTCAGAGGCAGATGGGTCTGGGTGGGTTACTCTTTGAAGGGTTGATGTGGACTGGTTGGGCCGAAGGGCCTGTTTCCACACTGTAGGGAATCTAATCTAATCTCACTTTACATTCCAACCCTCTTGAAATAAATGACAACATTCCATTTCTTTACCACAGATTCAACCTGCAAGTCAACCTCCAGAGAATCCCGTACTAACACTCCCAGATCCCCATGAATTTTCTCACTGTTTATAAAATAGTCCTTGCCTGTGTTCTTTTTTCCAAAGTGCAAGACCTCGCATTTGCTCACATTGAATTTCATCAGCCATTTCTTGGACCACTCTCCTAAACTATCTAAATCTTTCTGTAGCCTCCCCATCTCCTCAGAATTACCTGCCTGTCCACTTAACTTCGTAATACCTGCCTGTCCACATATCTTCAATTGCCGTTGTCTTTAAGACTGAATGTAATTTTCAGGGGAAACACTGAACACATGAATGAGCTTAGACCATTTAGCCCCTTCAGATATTCATTGCAATCATGTCATATCTGTGGCCTGAACTATGTGACCTCACTAATATCTTGGCTTATGCCCGAAACGTCGATTCTCCTTTTCCTTTGATGCTGCCTGACCTGCTGCGCTTTTCCAGCAACACATTTTTAAGCTCTGATCTCCAGCATCTGCAGTCCTCACTTTTTCCACACTAATATCTTGACCAAACAAACAACTGTCAATAGATTTGAAAACTTCTACCATTACTTGTGCATTGACCCTTTCCTTACCTCACCACTGAAAGGCTCGATTCTAATTTTTGGACTAGAATAGTCCTCAATTAGGGTAGGAATCATACACTTAATGGTAGGGTCCTGGGAGTTTTGCTGAACAAAGAAATCTTGGGGTACAGGTGCATAGTTCATTGAAGGTGGGGTTGTAGATAGACAGGGTGGTGAAGAAGGTGTTTGGTATGCTTGCCTTTCTTGGTCAACACTAAGTATAGGAGTTGGAATGTCATGTTACAGCTGTACAGGATATTGGTTACTGCTGAAAATGTGTTGCTGGAAAAGCACAGCAGGTCAGGCAGCATCCAGGGAACAGGAGAATCGACGTTTCGGGCATAAGCCCTTCTTCAGGAATTCCTGAAGAAGGGCTTATGCCCGAAACGTTGATTCTCCTGTTCCCTGGATGCTGCCTGACCTGCTGCGCTTTTCCAGCAACACATTTTCAGCTCTGATCTCCAGCATCTGCAGACCTCACTTTCTCCTCAGGATATTGGTTAGGCCACTCTTGGAATACCACATTCAATTCTGGTCTCCAGCTATAGGAAAGATGTTTTTAAAGTTGAAAGGGTTCAGAAAGGATTTACAAGAATGTCGCTGGGGTTAGGGAGTTTGAATTATAGGGAGAGGCTAAATAGGCTGTGGCTATTTTCTCTGGAACATCAGCAACCGCTGGTGACCTTGTAGAGGTTTATGTAATCATGAGGGACATGGATAGGGTGAATAGTCAAGGTCTTTTCCCCAGGGTAAGGGAGTCCAAACCTAGAGGGCATAGGTTTAAGGTAAGAGAGGAAAACTTGAAAAGGGACCTAAGGAGCAGATCTTTCATGCAGAGGGTGGTGTGTGCTAGGAATGAGCTACCAGAGGAGGTGGTGGAGGCAAGTACAATTGCAACATTTAAAAGGCATCTGAATGGGTACATGAATATGAAGGGTTTAGAGGGATATGGGCTAAATGCTGGCAAATGGGACTAGATTAATTTAGGATATCTGGTCAGCATGGATAAGTTCAAACAAAGGTTCTGTTTCCGTGCTGTCCAACTCTATGACTCTCCAATTCCCCTATCACAGAAATTGCATTTCTCTACCTATTCCTCCTCTTATCCTGAAACCAGCTAACAAATTAGCCTTTAACTTCCAATTGAGTGGACTGGTGATAATTGGACCAGAGACAGCAGCTAAAAGTCTAAGTATTTTTGAATGGAAAGCAAAATAACTGAAATCTGAAATAAAAATAGAAAATGCTGGAATTATTCAACAGGTCTGATAGCATCTGTTATGAACTTTTCAATTTAAAGATGTTCATGTTCTTAATTTTGCATTATATTAAAAGTTTAATTATTGTGGGCACCTCCTGTCAACTTTCCCAGTATGAACACTTTTGTCCATATTTATAACAAAACCAGTCTATACAAGTTAGTCATACTATAATTGCAGGGGTGGACACTTTCATAGCATCGTGTTTACAATAACAAACTGCCAAATGTTGTACCCTCCCAATTACATTAGTTTACATAAGCAATTTCCATCACAATATGAACACTTAATGGGAATATCACAGCAAGGGCTGAAAAAAATGGCTTTAAAGTGAGCCTAAAATACACCTTCACACCTTGGGCAATTATTAGATTAGATTATATTAATTACAGTGTGCAAACAGGCCCTTCGGCCCAACAAGTCCACACCGACCCGCCAAAGCGTAACCCACCCAGACCCATTCGCCTACATTTAGATTAGATTACATTACATTACAGTGTGGAAACAGGCCCTTCGGCCCAACAACTCCATACCGACCCGCCGAAGCGCAACCCACCCATTCCCCTACATTTACCCCTTACCTAACACTACGGGCAATTTAGCATGGCCAATTCACCTAACCTGCACATTTTTGGATTGTGGGAGGAAACCGGAACACCCGGAGGAAACCCACGTAGACACGGGGAGAATGTGCAAACTCCACACAGAGAGTCGCCTGAGGCGGGAATTGAACCCAGGTCTCAGGCGCTATGAAGCAGCAGTGCTAACCACTGTGCCACCGTGCCGCCCACAAATTATCTATCCATCAAATGGAAATGTGCCATGTTCCTTTAGTAAAATGATGTAAGAACAGATTTAGTTGGATCTTCAAGGATAATGCCAGTATTGTACATTTTGTTGAAAGAGTAGTTGAGGCCTAGGACAGATTAGCCATGATCTTGCTAAATGGCCTACTATTTTTCCTACATCTTACCATCTTATATTGGAAACAATAACCAGTTTTGTTTTCAGTTCCTAGGTCTCTTTTTGCTTCAATAATCCCTTTTTTTTCCTGGTCCTGGCACTTCCTCATTTCTTCGAATTCTTCACGGCAAGGTTCATTGTAGACATTGTCTATATGGATGTTGTTAAAAATCACACAATACCAGGTTATAGTCCAACAGGTTATTTTAAAAGTACGAGCTTTCAGAGAGCTGCTTCTTCATCAGATAACTAGTGCCTGGGTGTTGTGTGATTTTTAACTTTGTCCACTCCAGTCCAACACCGGCACCTCCACATTATGACTATGTCCAACACCACTATATGGACTTCAGCAAGGCATTCAACAAGGTTCCACATGATATATTAGTTAGCAAGGTTAGATCACATGGAATCCAGGGGGAGATCATCAACTGGGTATAAAATTGGTTTGAAGGTAGAAGGCAGGGCTGTTTTTTGGACTGGAGGCCCGTGATCAACGGTGTGCCACAAGGATCAGTGCACTGTCAACCACTTTTCATCATTTATATCAATGATTTGGGTGTGAATATAGGAGGTATAGTTAGTAAGTTTGCAGATGACATCAAAATTGTGGTGCAGTGGACAGTGAAAAAGATTATCTCAGATTACAACAGGACCTTGATTAGATGGGCCAATGAGCCGAGGATTGTCCCACCTATAGGAAAGATGTTGTTAAGCTTGAAAGGGTTCAGAAAAGTTTTACAAGGATGTTGCCAAGATTGGAGTGCATGAGCTATAGGAAGAGGTTTCCCCTGGAGCATTGGAGATTGAAAAGGTGACCTTGTAAAGGTTTATAAAATTATGAGGGGCATGGATAGGATGAATATCCAAGATCTTTTTCCCAGAGTAGGGGAGTCCAAAACTAGAGGGCAAAGGTTTAAGGTGAGAAGGGAAAGAGTTAGATGGGGTAACCAAAGGAGCAACTTATTTATGGAAAGGATGGTGTGTTTAAGGTACAAGCTGCCATAAGAAGTGGTGGAGGCTGATACAGTTACAACATTTAAAAGGATGGGTATATTAATAGGAAAGATTTAGAAGGATACATGTCAAATTCTGGCAAGTGTGATTGGATCTATTCAGGGTATCTGGTCGGCATCATTGTACTGAATGGTCTGTTTCTATGCTGTATAACTCTCGATTCTATGACCATGCCTTCATGTTTAGAGTGTTCATTTTGTATAATCTTTCTATTTATCAATTCCATCTATCATGATTTTGTGATTTTCCATTGAAATCAAATCATTGTAATGTTTGACCATTCCCTCCAAAATGTTCTCTTTCCCAAAATTCTTGAACAAATTGATGAATTTCCTTAGGATGTGAGCTCTTCACTATCTCAATGGAAATGCATTTGTGATTGAGGCTATTATTGCCAACAAGGCCTACCATACTGGCATTATCCCAACAGATCACATCAACCTAATTACCAACAGATGGATTAATGGAAGAAGGGAAAACCATTGGCAGTAAAAGAAGCAGCTAGACAATATTAAAGGCTAGATGAACCAGAAACCCAACATTGAGATCATCCACTGTTGCTAAAGTTTGAAAGATTATGTTTACCTATGCCACTCAATATGAAGCTGAGCTAATGACAAACTGAAATATGAAAAACAGAATGGAGAAATTTCAATAGAAAAGAAAGATTATTTGGGGCTTGGTTAGTAATTACAAAGTTGACAAACACTGACTTTTGGGTTTGCTACAGGAAAGTAACCTATTGACCTCTGTCAGCAATCATTAGCACAACCAGGTAGAAGTGAACACATCATTTAAGGTGATACATGAGGGCTTTTGATATGAATTTAAGGCTTCTGAAGATGTATTCTATTAACAGGACTTGGGAAGCTGAACAGTGTAAAGGAGACTAGTTTGAGCTGCCCTCAATGGGAAATATAAATTTCAGATTGTGCAAACTCAATAAAGACTCAGCATACTTGTTATCAAGTACCAACATGTACCAACAGGTTCAAGAACAGCTTCTTCCCCGCTGTTATTAGACTTCTGAATGGACTTCTCAAATTTCAAATCTAATGTTAATTTTGCTTTTTGTGCACCTTCTTTGCAGTGGTAATTTTGTATTCCTCACATTGTTTAATCACTACAGGATCTTTGTACGTTATGTTATGCCTGGACAGCATGCATAACAAAACATTTCACTGTACTTAGGTACCTGTGACAACAATAAATCAAATCAAAATCTGCTGGCTCTGGTGGCAATAAAGTATTGCACACCAGAGAAAACTGCAAGTAAACAAAAGATAAGTATTCAAAAGGAAACTTCAGAAGAGGAAAACACTGAAGATGAGGAAGAGTAGGAGAAATATCAAGTTGGGGCATTAATCACTAGACCAGCTGATGGGATATCAGAGATGTTCTAATAGCTCGATGTTTAGCTATCAGCCTCACACAGGAAAAAAAAATATGAAATCCTCCCAGTTGCATCAGAATCAACACCAACTATCGCCTTTCAACAATACCCTTTAAGCAGTCTTTTAAGCACACCCACCTATTGCATATCTGCTCAAAGGGTCCTGCATGTAATGAGACAAATGAAAGGGCAAGTAAATGAACAGGATACAATAAGGAGGTGGAGGTGTTGCTAATCTATAAGTTTTACATGACATTTTAAGTAAAGAAAATTAACAGCATATTTTAAAATACTGATTGTCAATTAAAATAGTTTTCTGTTATGCCGTCCACTGCTTCTATGTGATGTCAGCACAAGTAGAAATAAACTGCAAAAGAATTCGGCCCAACTGCTAAGTAATTTCTAGCCCATGTTCTCTGGGTTTCACGCTCTTCAGTTTCTCACCAAAGACTTCTATATCTGAACTTGTGTCAGGACAGATTCAGATATCACAAGATGAGATAAAATGTCAAGTACTGGCTGAGTTAAAGTTTGAAGGGTTCAGGGCAATATGATAGCAGTCGAATGCTGTGACTGGAATTCCCACATCTATGTCTCCTTTCACGACCATCTTTCTTCTGAGCTAGCACACCATCACTGCAGCAGACCCATTTGGGAATAATTGGTGCTGTGTCCTAAGGTCATGAATAAAGTAACTGTTGTGCTGAATGATAGCATTTGATATTCAGAATCTATGAATATCTGTACCTGTATCCTGTATCTTCTCTTGCTCATTTATAAATTGTGAACCACCAGATGAAAATAACTGTCTAAGTGGACCCTCCAAAGTGCAAAAATGTGTGCTGGTGTATGGCTGTACATAATATAACAGTATAAGTAAAGGGTAAGATGCTGTGATGCATGTCCATTGGCAGACCATGTCCATAAAGACTGTGGAAGATAAAACAAAGGGATTAGAATTGACAATGGAAAAATAATGAAATTGACAATAACCATACTCTGTTTTTTCATAGATTCATAGTTGATGAAATAAAATTAGCTTGTGCATGTCATTTATAATTTGTCACCAGCCATCTCTGAGTTCCCTGTTTCTTCACCACTAATTGAGAGACACTGATGTGTCAATTATCTCCATAGCATCCTCCTCTGCATCACATTCACTATTTGTAATGACCCAGCTCCGCACTTCTCCTCCATGCTTTTCACTCTTCTCCCACAAGGGTGAAAAACAGAAATCACAGCAAGTGATGGGTGTATATTACTCAATGGATGCAGTGCATTTAGCAAGAGTGGCTATGTGAAAGATGAATCACATTGAATAAGCATTAGTATTGGTGACAATGATGGATGGATAAATAATGAGAGAATGATTTGCATGGAACATAAAGGCTGAGTTTGGAAAGTGAAAGTTGATTGGTGTGGAAAATGATGTGATAAAGTATGCTTCGCAACACACAGTGGAGGGAAGTGGCTTAACTCTGTAGAACCCAGGTGAGTCAGCAAATGCACTCACTCTTCCCCACCCAGTTAGAGTTCTCGTGAGGCTCAGTCTCTCAGCAACTTAGAACCAGATTTTCTGGGTTGATTTCCAGAGGTTTTTGTTTGTTATTTGATTAGATTAGATTCCTTACAGTGCGGAAACAGGCCCTTCGGCCCAACAAGTCCACACCGACCTTCCGAAGAGCAACCCACCCAGACTCATTCCCCTCTGACCAATGCACATGACACTACGGACAATTTAGCATGGCCAATTCACCTAACTTGCACATCTTTGGACTGTGGGAGGAAACCGGAGCACCCGGAGGAAACCCACGCGTTATTGTTGAGGAAAAATGTGACTCTTTCACTCCTGACTACATTCAGTAGTAATTTTGATAATCATTAAATCATTAAATGCTGTCCTTGCTCTTTATGTATCCATGCAAACACTTCCTGGCACCTTCAAGTTCCAGTTCTACGTTAGGTTTTAGCTTAAACAGACATGAGCTTATGTCATGCAATATGCATCAGACCTGCTAAAATCTAGGAAGTCAAAATTTATTGCCCCGATTAACTTTTTAAATTGTACATCTAAAATATCAACAGCTTGGATCTTATGATTAAGTGAGATTATCAGTGTTCACCATCATTCAGCAAGGTCTAGAGTCCACACGTGGGCGGCTAAGCACAGACATTTTCTGTCTTATTTGTTTGCTTTTCCATCAGTACTTTGCTGACATATTCATCATTAAAATGCATAAATGATGTGAAGTTGTAGTACTTACCACTACACCCTCACTGGACACACTAGGAAAATACTTTGAAAAGTTTGGGCTTGTCCAGTCAAGATTAAGGGAATTTTTATATGTTAATTATTGTCAAACAGTGTCTCTAGCTTTGGAAATTTAATTTTATAAATATGAAGTCTCATTCTTTCAAGATTTAATTATAGATGGAGAATTGTTAAATATAGAAAACTAAATAAGTATTCTCTGTTTATTTACTTCATCTCTCTTTTAATCCCATCTTTCTTCTCCACTGTATTTCATTTCTTTACATGCCTGGGTGTATTTACAACACATGGACTCCAGTGGTTTAAGAAGGCAGCTCACCACCACCTTCTCAAGGTGTTGTAGATAATAAATGCCTTAACAGTGACATTGACCATCTCAGGAAAAAACTGAAAGTCTCAGGAGAGCATGCCAAGAGAAGCACAAGACATACCTAAAAATGAGGTGTCAATCTGGTGAAGTTATACCAGAGGACTAGTGTCTGCCAAGTGGTAGACGAGCTAAGTCTATGTCCTGCCATATCCAATCACAAATGGTGACAGACAGTTAAACAATCCAGTGGAGGAGGAGATTCCACAAACAGTTCCATCCTCAGTAAGGGTAGAGCCTGCACATTAGTGCAAAAGACGAGGCTGAAGCATATGCCAGACACACTGGAGTAGATAATCCAACTCCAGAATTCCCCAGCATTATAGAGGCCAGTCTTCAGTCAATTTTATTCACTCCACAGATGTCAAGAGACAACTGAAATCATTTGATACTCCAAAGGCTATAGAATCATAGAATCACGACAGTGTGGAAGCAGGCCATTTGTACCGTGGAGTCCCCACTGACCCTCAAAAGAGCATCCCACATAGACCCAACCCCCTACCCTATCCCTGTAACCCTAATCCACCTAGCCTGCATATTCCTGACATTATGGGCAATTTAGCATGGCCACTTTACCAAACCTGTATATCTTTGGACTGTGGGAAAAAACTGGAGCATATGGAGGAAACTCACACAGACATGGGAGAATGTGCAACAGACAGTCGCCCGAGGCTGGAACCGAATCCACGTTCCTGGTGCTGTGAGGCAGCAGTACTAACCACTGAGATACTGTGCTGGCCCTAACAACATTCCTGAAATAGTACTGATGACCTATATTCAAGAACTTGCAGCATCCCTTGCCAACCTGTACTAGCATAGCTGCATCACTGACATTTATCCAACAATATGGAAACCTAGCCAGGTCTATTCTGGGAGTAAAAATAAGGAAAAATAAAACCTGGCCAATTACCACTCATTCAGTCTATTCTCAATCATCAGTAAAGTGATGAAAGGGGTCATCAATAGTGCTATCATTTGCTTAGCAATAATGTGCTCACTGGCATTCTGTTTACGTTCTGCCAGGATCATTCAGTGCTGACCTCAATTCAAGCTTGGAACAAACATGGTCAAAAGAACTGAACTCTGGTTGGGAGCTAAAAGTAACTGCCTTTGACATCAAGACAGCATTTCACCAAGTGTCACATCAAGAAACTCTGGCTAAACTAGAGTCAACAGTAATCAGGAAGAAAGCTCTATATTGGTTGGAGACAGAGCATGCATAAAGGAGGACGACTATGATCATTGTAGATCGGTCATCTCATATCCAGGACATCTCAGCACGATTTCCTGAGGATAGTATCCTTGGCCCATCTATCTTCAGCTGCTTCACCAAAGACCTTCTCTCATTATTGGTAGGAAGTGGGTATGGTTACTGGTAATTGCACAATGTTAAGCGCCATTAGTGACAGAGTCATAGAGATGTGCAGCACAGAAATAGACCCTTTGGTCCAACTCATCCATGCCAACCAGATATCATAACCTAATCTAGTCCCATTTGCCAGCACTTGGCCCCTCTAAACCCTTCCTATTCATATAACCATCAAGATGCCTTTAAATGTTGTATTGTACTAGCCTCCACCACATCCTCTGGTAGCTCATTCCATACACGCACCACCCTCTGCGCAAAAACATTGCCCCTTAAGTCCCCTCTCACCCTAAACCTATGCCCTCGAGTTCTCGACTCGGCAACCCAAGGGAAAATACCTTGTCTATTTATTCTATAATTCCCCCATAGCCCTCAATTCTGAAAAGCAACCCTCCATCACCATCCTCTGTCTTCTACCTTTGAGCCAGTTCTGTATCCAAATGGTTAGTTCTCCCTTTATTCAATGAGATCTAACCTTGATAACCAGTCTCCCATGAGGAACCTTGTCGAACGCCTTATTGAATTCCATATGAATCACGTCCACCGCTTTGCCCTCATCAATCCTTTCTGTTACTTCTTCAAAAAACTCAATCAAGTTCATGAGACATGATTTCCCACACACAAAGCCATGTTGACTATCCCTCATCAGTCCTTGCCTTTCCAGATACATGTAAATCCTGTCCCTCAGGATTCCCTCCAACAACTTGCCCACCACCGACATCAGGCTCACTGGTCTTTAGTTCCCTGGCTTTTCCTTAACACCTTTCTTAAACAGTGGCACCTCCAGTCTTCCGGCACCTCACCTGTGACTATCAATGATACAAATGGAGGGGGAGGGGGAGCAGCCCGAAGTCGTGGTCCATATTGGCACCAATGACATAGGTAGGAGGAGTGCTGAGGATGTTAGACAGGCTTTCAGGGAGCTAGGTTGGAAGCTCAGAGTTAGAACGAACAGAGTTGTTGGCTCTGGTTTGTTACCCGTGCCACGTGATAGAGAGTCGAGGAATAGGGAGAGAGAACAGTTAAATGCGTGGCTACAGGGATGGTGCAGGAGGGAGGGATTCCAGTAT
>NC_057719.1:43829351-43836520 GCF_004010195.1 Chiloscyllium plagiosum
AATGCCCTGCCTGTAGCAGTGGTGGACTCTCCCTCTTTGTGGGCATTTAAGCGGGCATTGGATCGGTATATGGAGGATAGTGGGTTAGTATAGGTTAGGTGGGCTTGGATCGGCGCAACATCGAGGGCCAAAGGGCCTGTACTGCGCTGTATTCTTCTATGTTCTAAATATCTCAGCAAGGGGCCCAGCAATCTTCCATGCTGACTTCTCAGATAGTGAAGCAGTCCATATCCAAATGCAATAAGTTCTGGACAATATCCAGGCTTCTGGTGACAAGTGGAAAATTATACTTATGTCATAAGTGTCAGGCAATAACCATCTGCAAAAAGAAAAAAATCCCTCATCTCCCTTATATAATTAGTGATATTGCCATTGTTGAATTCCTGACTGACAGTTTCCTCGGAATTACTATTGATCAGAAACTGACCTGGAATGGGTATATAAGTAATGTGGCTACAAAGACAGGGCAGAGAAACTTACTGCCAGATTCCCCAAAACCTGTCTACTACCTACAAGGCATAAGTCAGAAGTGTGGTGGAATATTCCTCACATCCCATGAGGAAATACACTGTTGCTGATTAAAAATCCTGAAATTCCCTCTTTAACACTACATGGGTCTCCCTATACCGAATATACTGCAGTGAATCAAGAAGACAGTTCAACCACTACCTTGTCAAGGGCAGCTAGTGATGGACAATAGGTGTTGGCTCAGCCAACTAAGTCTACATCCCATGAATGCATAAAAATCCTTAGTCTTCCATTTACAGCAAATGCAAGCTAAATACAATGATGCTGCACCTCTTTATTGTCCCCCATATTACTCTTATGCTAAAACAAAATTCATCAGTGAAGCACTTAGTTTTTTAGCTGATCTTGTTATGAGCAGGCAAGGGAGAGTCATGGCTCCCTTCTTTTTATTCTCTTTCAAAATCCATCACAACATATAATTTTTACTGCTTTAGCATGTAGCTACCACACTTCAAGTAAACTTAGTTAACTAGATCAAAAATGAAGGAGAGTCAATCCAAGGTTTTCTTGAGTGACAGCGGAGGTTTATTATCTCACACAATGGAAAAACTAATGAAAATTGACAACAAGCAGGTAATGAGTTTACAAAGAAGGTTGGGGTGGAGGAGCAGTGTCTCACACAGACAGGACGGTAAAAGCAATCGTAGTTATAATCTTAAGTGTCCCTTGGGTTGTGAGAATGTAAAGGCTAAGTCCAACTACGCAGCAGCAGAGATGTTGAGCTCTCAATGAACAATGATTTTTCCAAATTGCTTTTCCACCAACACTGGTTTCTGTGATTGATACCAAGACTGAATCAGATAAGAGCTTCCAATATCCTTGTGGTTATCAGTCCATTTCACATTCTTGCTCTTTTTGCTAAAGTCACTAGTGATATACCATTCAATTGCAGATTCTGGTGTCTGTATTGTTATTGTTTCATTCCCTTACTTCATTTCAAGCTAGATAGTTGTAGGTAACCTTTCATCTTTCAATATGTACATGCAAGTGGGAGTAAAATGAGAGATCTGAATTTCCTAATGTTGGGTTAAGTGAGTTTCAGTGCTTCTTGATCAATGTGGTAATTCTGAGGCAGACTTTTTTGTATATTCTATGAGGGTTGCCTGGGCTTGGTGATCACAGCAGCCATTCTAGACCTGCAGTTCCCTTTTAAAAATCATATTTAGTCCATTGAAGTCTCTGTTATTAGAGTAAAATAATGAAAGGTGACTCATTTTCATTCATTCATTTTCACTATGTTCCCAGAAAGATAATCATGATTAATTTGATTCTGGAATTGTTATCTATTGACATGCAGTGACATCAGCCATAATCTCATTTGTTATGAACAGAATTTTAGTTTGCTATTGTCTATTAGCATGATCAGTTGTACAGTGCTATAGGTTTATTATCCTTTATATAGAACTTTAGAGATGTACAGCACGGAAACAGACCCTTCGGTCCACCTTGTCCATGCTAACCAGATATCCCAACTCAATCTAGTCCCACCTGCCAGCACCTGGCCCATATCACTCCAAATCCTTCCTATTCATATACCCATCCAGATGCCTTTTAAATGTTGCAATTGTACCAGCCTACAGCACTTCCTCTAGCAGCTCATTCCATACACGTACCACCTTCTGAGTGAAAAAGTTTCCCCTTAGGTCTTTTTTATATCTATACCCTAAACCTATACCCTCTAGTTCTGGACTCCCCCATCCCAGGGAAAAGACTTTGTCTATTTATCCTATCCATTTCCCTCATGATTTTATAAATCTCTATAAGGTCACCCCTCAGCCTCCGCTGCTCCAGGGAAAACAACCCCAACCTATTCAACCTCTCCATATAGCTCAAATCCTCCAACCCTGGCAACATTCTTGTAAATCTTTTCTGAACCCTTTCAAGTTTCACAACATCTTTCCGATAGGAAGGAGATCAGAATTACATGCAGTATTTCAACAGTGGCCTAACCAAAGTCCTGTACAGCTGCAACAATGACCTCCCAACTCCTGTACTCAATACTCTGACCAATAAAGGAAAGCATACCAAACGCCTTCTTCACTATCCTATCTACCTGCGACTCCATTTTCAAAGTCTTTTTGTTCAGCAACACTCCCTAGGACCTTACCATTAAATATATAAGTCCTGCTAAGATTTGCTTTCCCAAAATGCAGCAAAATGCAGCACCTCACATTTATCTGAATTAAACTCCATCTGCCACTTCTCAACCCATCTGATCAAGATCCCGTTGTAATCTGAGGTAACCTTCTTCGCTGTCCACTACACCTCCAATTTTGGTGTCATCTGCAAACTTACACTATACCTCTTATGCTCCCATCCAAATCATTTATATAAATGATGAAAAGTAATGCACTCAGCACCAATTCTTGTGGCACTCCACTGGTCACAGGCCTCCAGTCTGAAAAACAATCCTCCACCACCACCGATCTTCTATCTTTGAGCCAGTTCTGTATCCAAATGGTGAGTTCTCCCTGTATTCCATGAGATCTAACCTTGCTTACCAGTCTCCCAAGGGGAACCTTGTCGACCGTCTTACTGAAGTCCATATAGATCACATCTCCCGCTCTGCTCTCATTAATCCTCTTTTTCACTTCTTCAAAAAACTCAATCATATTTGTAGACATGCTTTCCCATGCATAAAGTCATGTTGACTATCCCTAATCAGTCCTTGCCTTTCCAAATACATGTACATCCTGTCCCTCAGGACTCCCTCCAACAACTTGCCCACCACCGACGTCAGGCTCACTGGTCCATTGTTCCGGGGCTTGGCCTTATTCTTCCCATCATTTTCTGCTGAGAATCCAATGCATGGATGACAACTGTTTGTTAGTAAGGAAACAGGAGAAATCAAAAGACATAAATTATCAACAAATACAATCAACCATTTAAAAGCAGCTTTAGTAAAGACTTAGGGAACAGTTACCATCTATACTCAGTCAAATTGTATATTGAATATCTTTGTACATGAGTCATAGAGTTCTATAGCATGGAAACATAGCCTTTGATCCAACTCATCCATGCTGTCCAGATCTCCTGAATTAATCTTGACCCATTTTCCAGCATTTGGCCAATATCCCTCTAAACCCTTCCTATTCATATACACAACCAGATGCCTTTTAAATGTTGTAATTGTACCCGCTTCCACCACTTCCTCTGGCAGTTCATTCTATACACAAATCACGTTCTGCATGAAAAAGTTGCCCCTTAGGTCCCTTTAAAATCTTTCCTCTCTCGCATTAAACCTGTGTCCTCTAGTTTTGGACTCCCCTACCCTGGGAAAAAGACATTGGCTATGCACCCTATCTGTAACTCTCATGATTTTATAAACTTTCTTACGGTTACCCCTTAGGTGCAGGGAAAATAGTTCCAGCCTATTCAGCCTCTTCTTATAGCTCAAACCTTCCAACCCCAGCAATCTCCTTGTAAATCTTTCTTGCACCCATTCAAGTTTCACAACATCTTTCCTCTCACAGGGGGACCAGAATTTTTTCATTAGTTCAAATACAATGGGAATTTTTATGCAATCTTGCCTTGTCATACTTGTATTTTCCTGAAGTGAGCAACTGTGTTTTGTCGATTTAAAGCAATGTCTAAAAAAATCTCGGATCTCTTTAATACGTTCTATTCACTCCTGTAGTTAAAGCAATGGACCATTTTTAATTTGATTTGGGAATGATGCTAGCAAAGCCATATGTATTGCTTAAATTTATTTGCTGAAATGGTAAATATTTTAGGTCTAGTTATTTTCAGTTATCAATGTATGATTGATGTTTTGCCTGTAACTCACAATGTTGATGCATCCAAAGAAGCAAATAATGATGTAGTTTCAATGAAGAAGAGCAAGCAAACTCTCCTAATATTCTGACCAACATTTATTCCTCAATCAACACCTAAAACAGATGAAAATAACTAAAGAACTGTGGATGCTGGAAATCAGAAACAAGAACATAAATTGTTGGAAAAGCTCAGTAGGTCTGGCAGCATCGTGGAGCAAAGGCAGATTTAACATTTCAGGTCCAATGACCCTTCTTCAGGATGAGGAGGAGGGGGGAGAGTGGGAGGAGGGGGATGAGGAGGAGGAGGAGGAGGAGGAGGAACGCATTCTGAAGAAGGGACACTGTACCTGAAACAGATGAGTGGCCAATTATTTAATTGCCACTTATGAAAGCTTTCTGTATGCAATTTAGCTGCCGTATTCCCTAAATTACAATAGCCACATTTCAAGTAGTATTTAATCGGCTGGAAAATCTATTGGGATATCCTGAGCTCAATAAAGATGCTTCATAATGCAAGACTTCCCTTGTTTTGAAAGTAAGTTTTAAAAATAAGTGCTGCAAGTATCTTAAACATAAATATTCTTAAAGTATAATTGATACCACAGAATGTAATATGCACATTGATACAGTAGTCATTAGAGTTTAGAATGTCTGGACTGCTTAACCTAGAGAAAGATGAGGAAATCAAATTTTCTGATTCAGTATGTGGATGTGTTGCCAAATTCCAAACAAACGCCGTCTGCAAGTTCACTGACTACGCCACTATGGTGGGACGAATATCTAACAATGACGAGTCAAAATACAGAAGGGAGATAGAGGGCTTGGTGATGTAATGCAATGAGAACAACCTCTCTCTCATCGTCAGCAACACTAAAGAACTGATCATTGACTTCAGAAAGAAAGGAGGCGAACATGCCCCCATCTACATCAATGGAACTGAGGTTGAGAGGGTGGAGAGCATCAAGTTCCTTGGAATGACGATAACTGACAACCTGTCCTGGAATTCCCATGTAGATGCAAGTCAAAATGGCACAACAATGCCTCTTCTTCCTCAGGTGGCTCAGGAAATTTGGCATGTCCATAAAGACCCTCACCAACCTCTACAAATGCAGCATAGAGGGCATATTGTCTGGGTGCATGATAGTATGGCAACTGCTCTGCCCAGGACCATACGAAACTACAGAAAGTGGTGTGCACAGCCCAGACCATCACGGATGCCAACCTTCCATTCATGGAACTCATTTACACAGCTCGCTATAGCGGAAAGGCTGCTAACATCATTAAATACCCATCTCAACCCGGCTATAATCTCCTACAATCATTTCTGTCAGACAGAACATACAGAAGCATGAACACGCACCATCCCGGTCAGGAACAGCTTCTTCCCGGCCATTATTAAACTGGTAAATGGACTGTCTAGCCTCAGATAACGTTGAGCTTGCCTAGACCATGCTCTGTGCAATGTAACCTGTAAGTTTTTAAAGTCTTTTTGAGTTGTACATCCTTGCTTACTATGATCTGTCTGTACTGCTCATAAACAAAGCTTTTCGCTGTACCTCGGTAAATGTGGCAATAAATCAATCCATCAATGTATCTACTAGAGAAGGAGCAAACTTGATCTACTTTTGAGAAATAATGCAGGTCACTGAGGTGTCAGTGGGAGAGCACTTTGGGGACCATACTTCTAATTGTTTTAAAATAGTGATGGAAAAGGATAGACCAGATCCAAATGTTAATGTTCTAAAATGGAAGGTGAATTTTGATGATATGAGGCAAGAACTTTCAAAAGTTGATTGGGGACAGATATTTGCTGGTAAATGGCCGGCTAGAAAATTGAAAGCCTTCAAAAACGAGATAATGAGAGTCCAGAGACAGTATATTCCTGTTAGGATGAAGGGCAAGACTGGTTGGTGTAGGGAATGCTGCATGACTAGAGAAACTGAGGGTTTGGTCAAGAAGAACATGGAAGCATATATTAGGTATAGAAAGAAGGGATCAAGTGAATCCCTGGAAGATTATAAAGACAGTAAAAGTATGCGTAAGAGGGAAATCAGGAGGGCCAAAAGGGGACATGAGATAGTTTTGGCAAATAGGGTTAAGGAGAATCCAAAGGGATTCTACAAATACATTAAGGACAAAAGAGTAACTAGGGAGAGAATAGTGCTCCTTAAAGTTCAGCAGGGCCACCAATATGTGGAACCACAGGAGACTAGGTAGATATTAAATGGGTATTTTCCATCAATGTTTATTGTGGAGAAAGATATGGAAGGTATAGCATGTGGGGAAATAAATAGCGACATCTTGAAAATGCCCATACTATAGAGGAGTAGGTGCTGTATGTCTAAATATGCATAAGGGTGGATAAACCCCCAGGACCTGATCAGGTGTACCTTAGAACTCTGTGGGAAGCAAGGGAAATGATTGCTGGACCCCATGCTGAGATATTCGTATCATCCATAGCCAAAGGTAAGGTGCTGGAAGACTGCAGATTGGCTAACATGGTACCACTATTCAAGAAATGTGGCAAGGAAAAGCCAGGGAATTGTAGACTGGTGAACCTGACACCAGTGGGGAGCAAATATTTGGAGGGGATCCTGAGTGAGAGGATTTACATGTATTTCTGGTTACAGGTGTTTCAGTAAGATTAGGGAGGGTGGGAAAAAAGGAGGGGGGGTGGCATTGCTAATTAGAAATGGTATAACGGCTGCAGAAAGGAAGTTTGAGGGGGATCTGCCTCTGGAGGTAGTATGGGCTGAAGCCAGAAATAGGAAAGGTGCAGTCACCTTGTGGGGTGTTTACTATAGGCCCCCCAATAGCAGCAGAGATGTGGAGAAACAGATGGGGAAACAGATTGTGGAAAGGTGC
>NC_057719.1:43838660-43843807 GCF_004010195.1 Chiloscyllium plagiosum
GTTCGTTAGCAGAGGGATTGAATTCAAGAGTCGTGAATTGATGTTGCAACTGTACAGGACTTTGGAGTACTGTGTGCAGTTCTGGTTGCCTCACTTTAGGAAAGATGTGGAAGCTTTGTAGAGGGTGCAGAGAAGATTTACCAGGATGTTGCCTGGAATGGAGAGGAAGTCGTACGAGGATAGGTTGAGAGTTCTCGGCCTTTTCTCGTTGGAACGGCGAAGGATGAGGGGTGACTTGATAGGGGTTTATAAGATGATCAGAGGAATAGATAGAGTAGACAGTCAGAAACTTTTTCCCGGGTACAACAGAGTGTTACAAGGGGACATAAATTTAGGGTGAAGGGTGGAAGGTATAGGGGAGATGTCAGGGGTGGGTTCTTTACCCAGAGAGTGGTGGGGGCATGGAATGCGCTGCCCGTGGGAGTGGTAGAGTCGGAATCATTGGCGACCTTTAAGCGGTATTTGGATAGGTACATGGATGGGTACTTAATCTAGGTTAGAAGTTCGGCACAACATCGTGGGCCGAAGGGCCTGTTCTGTGCTGTATTGTTCTATGTTCTATGTTCTATGTTCAAAAGGCAAGGACTGATTAGGGATTGTCAACATGGCTTTGTGTTTGGGAAATCATGTCTCACTAACTTGATTGAAGTTTTTGTAGAAGTAACAAAGAGGGTTGATAAAGGCAAAGCGGTGAACTTGATCTGTATGGAATCAGTAAGGTGCTGAACAAAGTTCTTCATGGTAGACTGGTTAGCATGGTTAGATCACATGGAATACAGGGAGAACTAGCCATTTGGTGACAGAACTGGCTCAAAGATAGAAGACAGAGAGTGGTGGTGGAGGGTTGCTTTTCAGACTGGAGGCCTGTGACCAATAGTGTACCACAAGGATCAGTGGTAGGTCCACTTCTTTTTATTATTTATATAAATGATTTGCATTTGAATATAGGAAATATGGTTTGCAAGTTTGCAGATGACACCAAAATTGGAGGTGTAGCGAACAGAGAAGAAGGTTACCTCAGATTACAATGGGATAATGATCAGATGGGCCAGTGGGCTGAGGAGTGGCAGATGGGAGTTTAATTTTGATAAATGTGAGGTGCTGCATTTTCGGAAGGCAAATCAGGGCAGGACTTATACACTTAATGGTAATGTCCTAGGGAGTGTTGCTCAACTAAGAGACCTCGGAGTGCAGGTTCATAGCTCCTTGAAAGTGGAATTGCAGGTAGTTAGGACAGTGAAGGTGACGTTTGGTCAGTGCATTGATAATAGGATTTGGGAGATCTTGTTGTGGCTGTGCAGGACAATGGTTAAGCCACTTTTGAAATACTGCATTCAATTTTGGTCTCCCTGCTAAAGTGTGGATGTTGTGAACTTTGAAAGGGTTCAGAAAAGATTTGCAAGGGTTGCAGGGTTTGAGCTATAGGGAGAGGCTGAATAAGCTAGAGCTATTTTCCTGGAGCATCGGAGGCTGAGGGGAGACCTTATAGAGGTTTATAAAATCACAAGGGCATGGATAGGGTGTGTAGCCAATGTCTTTTCCTGAGGTAGGAGAGTCCAAAATTAGATAGCAAAGGTTTAAGGTAAGAGGAGAAAGATTTAAAAGGGACCTAAGAGGCAACATTTTCACACAGAGGGTGGTGAGATAGCAAAGGTTTAAGGTAAGAGGAGAAAGATTTAAAAGGGACCTACATTTTCACACAGAGGGTGGTGTGTGTATGGAATGAGTTGCCAGAGAAAGTGGTGGACGCTGGTACAATTACAACATTTAAAAGGCACCTGGATGAGTATGTGGATAGGAAGGGTTTAGAGGTATATGGGATAATTGCTGATAAATGGAAATAGATTAATTTAGGTGATTTGGTCAGCATGGACGAGTTGGACTGAAGAGTCTGTTTCCATGCTGTACAGCACTATGACTCGAAATCATAAGGTAATGGATTTTGGTTCAAAATATACCATGCAGGCAATGTAAAGAATTTTTGAAGGCAAAGGGATGTTTAGAACTCTCTTCCTCAAATGGATGCTGGATCAGTCGTTAATTTTAAACCTGAGATTGATTTTTGTTGTGAATCAAAGATATTAAGGGATATAGTTCAAAGACAGGTACATGGAGTTAGCCACAGATCCACATGATCTCATTGAATAATGGAAAAGTTTCGGGGAGCCGAGTGGCCTCATCCTATTCCTGTGTAAACAAAAAAGCAACCAAAACCACTTTCCAAAGTTACATGTATAACTATAAATTTATTTCTGCATAGTATTTTTAGTTAAATTGCCATGTGATGCTATATTAGGTGAAATACACTAATTTGCCTTAAATACCAATAATCTCTTGATCTTTGTTCTAAAATACAATCATGAATATTTGTACACAAAATGTGGTGCCTCAGCGCCAGAGACCCGGGTTCAATTCCCGCCTCAGGCGACTGACTGTTCTCCCCGTGTCTGCATGGGTTTCCTCCGGGTGCTCCGGTTTCCTCCCACAGTCCAAAGATGTGCAGGTCAGGTGAATTGGCCATGCTAAATTGCCCGTAGTGTTAGGTAAGGGGTAAATGTAGGGGTATGGGTGGGTTACGCTTCGGTGGGTCGGTGTGGACTTGTTGGGCCGAAGGGCCTGTTTCCACACTGTAATGTAATCTAATCTAAAAGGAGATTACTGCTTCTAAAAACATTTTGAGAAACATGGAGACAATGGGACTGAATCATTTGTGAACTCTGGCTCCCCCTGCTGGCCATTCTACTCGACAGAAAGGGAGTGTTAGCACAAATCAAATGGCTATGCAGTACTTACAATGCCATTCCTGCCTACTGCTGGATTTGTTTTATTTTTACAGAAGCCTTTATTTGGGACAACTGACTGCCCGCTGAGAGCAGATGGAGGAGCCAATGAGATATGGTCATGTGAGTTGTGGATTGTGGAAATACAGGTTTTCTTGTCAGGAGAGCAGTAAAATTAGAGGCGAAAGTGAGGACTGCAGATGCTGGAGATTAGAGTCGAGAGCATGGTCAGGCAGCATCCGAGGAGCAGGAAAATGAACGTTTCGGGCAAAAGCCCTTGATCAGGTTTGAGGCTGGGAGCCTCGGGAGTGGAGAGGTAAATGGGGGTGGGGGCGGGGGGAAGGTAACTGAGTGCAACAGGTGGATGGAGGTGGGAGCAGAGGAGCAAGGGTTAACTGAGTTGGGATCGAGAAGCAATTTAGTGCAGGACTCAAGAAGAAATGGAGTGGGTCTTAAGATTAACAATGAATGAACAGTTTAATGGAGTGTTAAGGTGTCAGAAGAGGAAAAAATACCAAGGTCTAATTTAGTTATAAAAAGCACAATCGTTAGTAAGGCTACACATGAACGTGAGGTGCTGCAAATTCTGAAGTTAGGAATAACCAGATAATTCAGATTTCCATCAGTACTTTGCTCTTATCAGATGGAGTTTGTTTACCAAGTTGAAGTCGAAATGTTAACTGTTTCTCTCTCACTAGATTCTGCAAGACCTGCTCTAGCATTTTTTTAAAAAATCAGAGCTCAGCATCCACAATATTTTGTTTTTGTTTTGTCAAAGTTAAATGTTTTTGAAACCTATATAAATGAATTGGTAATCAATGCCTCATTTGTTCATAAAATACACTAAACATATTTTAAAAGTTCATTGATGAGGGCAGTGCTGATCATTGACCATCCGAGAGGGGTAGTTAAGCACATTGCTGTATGGTCTGGAGTCATATAATGCCAGTTTCCCTAAAGAATATTAGTCAACCAGATGCGTTTAATTGTTGGTTACTTTTAATTCCAGATTTGTCAGACAGTCATAGAGTCATAGAGATGTACAGCTCGGAAACAGACCTTGCGTCCAACTTGTCCATGCCGACCAGATATCCCAACCCAATCTAGTCCCACCTGCCAGCACCCGGCCCATATCCCTCCAAACCCTTCCTATTCATATAACCATCCAGATGCTTTTCAAATGTTGCAATTGTACCAGCCTCCACCACTTCCTCTGGCAGCTCTTTCCATAGACCTACCACCCTTTGCATGAAAACGTTGTCCCTTAGGTCTCTTTTATATCTTTCTCCTCTTACCCTAAACCTATGCCGTCTTGTTCTGGACTCCCCCATCCCAGGGAAGAGACTTTGTCTATTTATCCTATCCATGCCCCTCATGATTTTATAAACCTCTATAAGGTCACCCCTCAGCCCCCGAGGAAAATAGCCCCAGTCTATTCAACTTCTCCCTATAGCTCAAACCCTCCAACCCTGGCAACATCCTTGTAAATCTTTTCTGAACTCTTTCAAGTATCACAACACCCTTCCGATAGGAAGGAAACCAGAATTGCATGCAATATTCCAACAGTGGCCTAACCAATGTCCTGTACAGCTGCAACACAACCTCCCAACTCCTACACTCAATGTTCTCACCAGTAAAGGAAAGCAAACCAAACAGCTTCTTCACTACCCTTCCTACCTGCAAGTCCACTTTCAAGGAGCTATGAACCTGCACTCCAAGGTCTCTTTGTTCAGCAACACCCCTAGGACCTTACCAGTAAATGTATAAGTTCTGCTAAAATTTGCTTTCCTAAAATGCAGCACCTCGAAGTTATCTAAATCAAAGTCCATCTGCCACTTCTTGTAATCTGAGGTAACCTTCTTCGCTGTCCACTACACCTCCAATTTTGGTGTCATCTACAAACTTACTAACTATACTTCTTATGCTCACCGGGTAAAAACAAGGACTGCAGATGCTGGAAACCAGAGTCTAGATTAGAGTGGTGCTAGAAAAGCACGGCAGGTCAGGCAGCATCCGAGGAGCAAGAAAATCGACGTTTCAGGCAAAAGCCCTTCATCAGGAATAGAGGCAGGGTGCCTGCAGAGTGGAGAGATAAATGAGAGGGGGGTGAGTGTGGGGAGAAAGTAGCATAGAGTACAATAGGTGAGTGGGGGTGGGGATGGAGGTGATAGGTCAGAGAGGAGGGTGGAGTGGATAGGTGGGAAGAAAGATAGGCAGGTAGGACAAGTCATGAGGGCGGTGCTGAGCTGGAAGGTTGGAGCTGGGGTGAGGTCGGGGAAAGGGAAATGAGGAAACTGGTGAAATCCACATTGATGCCATGGGGTTGAAGTGTTCCAAGGCGGAAGATGAGGCGTTCTTCCTCCAGGC
>NC_057719.1:43844647-43862627 GCF_004010195.1 Chiloscyllium plagiosum
GGCACCTCACCTGTGACTATCGATGATACAAATGTCTCAGCAAGAGGCCCAGCAATCACTTCCCTAGCTTCCCACAGAGCTCTAGGGTACACCTGTTCAGGTCCTAGGGATTTATCCACCTTTAACCATTTCAATACATCCAGCACTTCCTCCTCTGTAATATGGACATTTTTCAAGATGTCACCATCTATTTCCCTATATTCTATATCTTCCATGTCCCTTTCTACAGTAAACACTGATGCAAAATACTCATTTAGTATCTCCCCTATCTCCTGTGGCTTCACACAAAGGCCGCCTTGCTGATCTTTGAGGGGTCCTTTCTCTCCCTAGTTACCCTTTTGTCCTTAATGTATTTTAAAAACCCTTTAGATTCTCCTTAACTCTATTTGCCAAAACTATCTCCTGGTTTCCCTCTTAAGTGTACCCCTACTATCTTTATACTCTTCTAAGGATTCAGTCGATCTATCTTATCTATACCTGACATATGCTTCCTTCTTTTTCTTAACCAAAACCTAAATTTCTTTGGTCATGCAGCATTCCCTACACCTACCAGCCTTTCCTTTCACCCAAACAGGAATATATTGTCTCTGGATTCTCATTATCTCATTTTTAAAGGCTTCCCATTTTCTAGCCATCCCTTTACCTGTGAATATCTGCCCCCAATCAGCTTTTGAAAGTTCTTGCCTAATACCATCAAAATTAGCCTTCCTCCAATTAAGAACTTCAACTTTTAGATCTGGTCTATCCTTTCAAAGTCATGGAGTCATAGAGATGTACAGCATGGAAACAGACCCTTCGGTCCAACCCGTCCATGCCGATCAGATGTCCCAACGCAATCTAGTCACACCTGCCAGCACCTGGCCCATATCCCTCCAAACCTTTCCTATTCATATACCCATCCAAATGTTGCGATTGTGTCAGCCTCCACCACTTCCTTTACCTGTGAATATCTGCCCCCAATCAGCTTTCGAAAGTTCTTGCCGAATATCATCAAAATTAGCGTTCCTCCAATTTAGAACTTCAACTTTTAGATCCGGCCTATCCTTTTCCATCACTATTTTAAAACTAATAGAATTATGGTCGCTGGCCCCAACATGCTCCCCCACTGACACCTCAGTCACCTGCCCTGCCTTATTTCCCAAGAGTAGGTCAAGTTTTGTATCTTCTCTAGTGGGCACATCCACATATTGAAACAAAAAATGTATTGAATTCAAATTCCATTATCTGCTACAGTGGGATCCAAATCCCTATCCCCCTCAAGATAATACATCGATCTCTGCATTAAAGTCCTGTGACAATACCACTAGGCCAACACCTCTTCTTAGCAGTTTATTATCTCTGAATATTATTGTTTGCCCCAATTCAAAACCATAACTTATGTCTATTGAAACAAGTACAATCTTTGCAGATGCCATGATTAACAAACTGGCATGGACCAACTGTGACTCTGTTGACTGGACTTTGTTCAGTTGCAGATAGACAGGATAGGTAAGAGGGCATTTGATGTGTTTTCCTTTACTGGTGAGTGCATTGAGTAGAGAAGTTGGGATGTCATGTGGTGGCGGTAAGGATATTGGTTCGGCCACTTTTGGAATACTGCGTTCAGTTCTGGTCTCCCTGCTGTAGGAAGGATGTTCTGAAAGGTTTCAGAAGAGATTTACAAGGACATTGCCAGGGTTGGAGGATTTGAACTATAAGGAGAGGCTGAACAGGCTAGGATTTTTTTCCCTGAAGAGTTGCAGGTTGAGGGGTGACCTTACAGAGGTTTATAAAATCCTGAGGAGCATGGATAAAGTGAATAGCCAAGGTCTTTTCCCAGGGGGAGGGTGTCCAAAACTGGAGGGCATAGGTTTAAGGTGAGAGGGGAAAGACTTAAAAGGGACCTAAGGGGCAACTATTTCATGCAGATGGAGGTGCATATATGGAATGAGCTGCCAGATGAAATGGTGGAGGCTGGTACAATTTCAACATTTAACAGGCATTTGAATGGGTATATGGATTGGAAGAGTTTTGAGGGGTCTGGACAAATGGGACTGGATTAAATTTGGAGATCTAGTGCATGGACCAATTGGATTGAAGTGCCTGTTTCCATGCTGTACAATCCTATGACTCTATGAAGTGCCGGCATCTCAGAAAATCAGCAGTGTCAAGATGATAAGGTTGTAACATCAGCATTTTTTGTGAGCAAGGACCTCGACTGACCATATATAAATCACAGTTTCTTAATTAGGGACTGCAGAATTCACTTAACAATTTCCTACGAATTTAGAATTTGACATTATTGTTCAGAGTTATGAGGAATCATTAATGATTAGAGGAACCTTCAAATTGCACGCTTAATATTATTAATATTGTTTCACCACATTGTGCATTTTATGATGAAAATGTTTATATTTCATATTGTATCATTTGTTTTGCAGTAATTTGTGGTCTAAATAAACGCAAATATCGTCCTGAGAAATGATACAATCCAACCCCTCCCTGTGGCGCTCACATATATACAAAGATTGTTTCTGTCCAACTTGTTGTTAATATCAATATATGTGACATTATATTCCCTGCTTGAACCACACTAATGTGCACACTGCAACCCCCTGGTGTTTTCAGTACATTGTTTAATTCTGAGCTACGAAAGGCTCCAACCTCACAACTCGTCATCCTCGCAGAGAGAGAGAGAGAGAGACGCCCTTTCGAAAGGGATCCTCTTCCGTAACCGGCTGCACGGTGCAGACGCCAGCAAAATGGCACAGAAAAACATGGCAAGGAATCGGAAAGAAAGAAATAGCTGGGGTAAGTCGGCCATATGCCTGTGGCCTTCAGAATATCTCCGATAAAGATTGCAGAACCAGAAATACCCGTACCTTCCCGAAGAAAGGCAGGGGAGGGACTGAGTACAGGAGGTAGGATGCTGTCGCTTGTAGGGATGGGGGGGCATTTAGCCCCCAGTGCTGGTTGATTAGGGCGGCATGAGGGACGGGATTGTCGCCAAAACGCAGCACAAATATTAATAAGGTCGTTACTATTCCTTGAGCACGCCAAATGTTGGTTGCGTTTGGTCTTGTGCATAATTCTTGCAGAAGCCGTACAATGTTATGGAAACCGGCCGGCTCCAGGGGCTGCTTATTCAGACAGGCCCTCAACTGTTAGCCAAATAAATCCAGAAAAGCAGCAAGAATGTTCACAATGTGCGCCACCCAGGCTTGGAGCTGCGAAGGAATTTGCTACTGTGAACGTCCTTATTTCTTCAGTGATTCGCCCTAGGAAATAGTGAAGTGGCTCAGCCTTTTAAAAGGGGTCGGGGGAGAAGATTTTTCTCTCCTCCTTTGCTTCTCCCACCCCGTCATACTTATGGTCCTCAAAAAGCAGACGCTGTTCATCCTATCTTCGTTCTTAGCACTATCTTGCGGAACAACAAAAAAACGATGCAAAGCAAATATCTCCAGACATGTAAGCCTCTACCACCGCCCAGAATTTTTTTTTCGATGAGGACAGGTAGCGCCTTGAGGTCAATTTATTTCTCGTTTTTTCCTGTAACCATTGTGAGTGCTCAATTGTAATACCTGGAAATCACTTTCGACATTAAAACAAATATTGCCTACTTAAAATGCTGTCACATCCACACACTTACAAATGTGACTCGGCACATTTTTCAATTGGTGTATAAAAAAAAGTTGTCAAACTTCTAGAATTCTGGCAAAGATGATCTTTTACTGGATCCATCCAGAATCTCTGAGTGGATCAGGATCTCATGTAATTAAAACATTTGTACTGATTGAATATCTATCTTTTTGCCCCACAGAAACATAATGACTTTATAAATCATATTCCCACTTTTTACATATTCTACTCATATTCCCCCATGTGATAATTTACCCTTTTTACTATCTTTTCTGGTCATACTTGCCTTCCCTTATCTCACCTCAAAGAACTCTCAAATGACCAACCAACATATCTTCCCACTACCCATGTGAATTAATATCATTAAACATTGAAATTGGTTTCTCATCTCAAGCACTGTCCCTTCTCATTGGAGTCTGCTGTCATCACCTCTCCCCTTATCTGAAGGGAAAATATATGACCAACTGCTTTTGTAAACTATAACCCCATTGTCAATCTTTCTTTGCTCTCCACAGTCCTTAAATGTGCCTTCCAAATCTGTGTTGTTTTACCCAGAACTACATGTTTGAATCCCTTAAACTACATTGCTGCTTCTGTTACTGTACTAGAATAGCTCTTATCAAAATTTCAAATAACATCCCATGTGACTGACAAAGGTAAACAATCATTCTTCATCCTCTCAATCTTTGACGTGATTAGCTACACCATTCTCCTCCAACTCCTCTTCAGCATTGTCCGCCTGGTTGGGCTCTCATGGCTGATGTATTCATGGCCAGCCAATCAACTGCATTGTCTTATTGCCAGGCTCCCATTCTATTATATCTGGTGCCCCTGAAGGATTTATCCTACAACTCCATTTGTTTCTCATCTAGATGCTGCCTTGGGAACATCATTGCAAAACATAGTGACAGTTTCCACGTGTGTGTTGTTAGATCCAAAACTACATCGTCATCAGCCCTCTTTACACCATGGTTTTTAAATTGTTAGATGACTTTGTGACAACTGGAAGTTCCTCAAACCACATTTTTGGAACACCAAAAATATTATTTTCAGCCCTGAAATCAGTCTGTAAAATCCATTCCCGAGCCACCTCGTCCATCTCTCTTCCTGGCTACTTTATGAAAATGAGCCAGTCTCATTGTAACTTTGGTGTCATATTGACTCTAGGATGAATTTCCAGTGAAGTATCTGCAATGTCACAATTACCAGTGATTTCTATCTCCATAATATCATCCAACACCAGCCCTGTCTCAGATCCTCTGATGCTCATTACGCCTTTGTTACTTCTTGTCCGGCTTATTTGGATACACTTCTCACATGTTCCAACCTGTGTAAACTTGAGATAATCCAAAATCCTGCTGCTCATGTTCTTTTGCACCAAGTCTTGTTCATTTATTGACCCCGTACTTACTGACACACTGATAGTGGTTCCCAGTTAAGAAATGCCTAAATTTAAAATTCTCATCCTCCTTGTTTTCAAATCGCTCCATGTCGCTCTTCGTCTCACTATCTTTTATCTTCTCCATCACTATAACCCTTCAAGATTTCTGAACTCCTCCCATTATAATATCTCAATTAGTCCTGGTTTTAAGTGTTCCATTGACAGTTGTTCCTTCAGCTACCAAGCCTCCAGGTTTTGAAATTTCCTCCCTAAATCTCTAACTCTCTTTCTTGCCCTAAGATGCTATCTGTTTGACCAACCTTTAATCCTCTACCTTACTATCTTCTTGTGTGGCTCTATACCAAATTTTATTTGAAGTGCTCCTGCAATGCACCTTGTGACGTTTTGTTATAGACAAATTGTCACTGTTGTAAACTATTATAAGACTATTATACACATTTCTTTTGTATTGGAACCTGTGGTAAGCACATACATAGATTGAAGAGCAAAACACTTTCTGCGGAGAAAGGAAGAAAACAGGTGATTAAAACCTAAAACACTCTTGAGCTAGTGGAATTATCTTCTACAAATGTGAAGTACCAAGTAAAGAAGATAATGAAGATATATTTGCAAAATGGTTAGTATAGGAAACGAAAAAAGAGCTGTAGTAAAATATGAAGCATAGGAATGATGAAGCATTAGTAATGGAATAAATAGACTGCATTTGCCAGGAAGAATAATGAAACTAACCCAAAGAACAAAGCTTTTGGAAGATTATTGACAAAGTGATTTGAAAATGTGATAACTATAAGAAATGCAACATTTTCTAAAAGGCAAATGAATCAGAAGCAGGAAAATGCAGAAGATGTGTGGGTTGGAATACAGAGCTGAATATGTTCATCAATTGTTTCATGCTGTGTGATTGACTTCTGTCTATGAAACACAATCTGTAAAATTGATCTCTCCACTTTCCTCATCTGTTTAGGACAAACATCCATTCATCTCTTCTTTTAGCATTCCCTCATCAAATAAGGCAAAATCTACTTGATACCTGTTGGGTGAACAACATTTTACGAAACAAGGAATGGACAGTTGATGCAGTTAAAGCAAGAGAAGGGAATGAAGGGAGTTGTCTCCATTAGAGAGCACTGAATTGTGATGACTCAGTGCCTTAGCGCCTTGATCAAGTGGGTCCAGCTATTTTGTTATGAATATTAGTAGGAGGATCATTTCAGTGTTCACTTGAAACCTCTCCCCTGACCAGACTTGTGTATTTCATATGTCTCTTTGGTTCACCAAGACTGTAGTAACTTCCTGGAAACTGATTCATTTGATTTTGAATTGAATATTGTTTTTTGGTAAGAAAATGAACTGGTGTGAAGAAGACAGAGCGGGGAGAAAGTGAAGATAAGTGTCAGTAAATTAATGACGTAGCTGGGTTCTGTTGTCTAAAAATAATCACATCCACATTCCAACACATTCCTGAGGGAATGTTGCATTATTTGATATGCTATCTTTAAGACATGTGAAACTGACATCCATTCCATCTATTCAAGTGGGCTTTAAAGATCTCATGGTATTATTCAAAGAAAAGCAGGAAGTTTCCCAGTTGATCAGGCCAAGATTGCTCCCTTTAGTGAAGCTTTTGAAGAAGTCGATTACATTTGTGGCATTTTGGTGCAGAATATCTGTCATATTTTTCTTTGTAACAGTATGGAATATCAAAAGTAATTAGGTATTTGAAGAAATTTGAAACATTTCAACAATATGACAACATGCTACAGTACATACAGGTATTTATTTCATCCAGAAAGCTAATGTTCCAGTTCAAGTGCCAATTGCATCAGGAATGTTATGATGCAGTAGCAGTTTTTCACTGATGAGCAGTAAAAAATAAGTAGTAGTTGTGCTGTCTTTATGTCTCAAAGTTCAAAACAGCTGGGAACAAAACTGAAAATGCAGTTTAGACAAGTTAGCATTTTGGATATGGGTACCTTTATTGTTGTCAGGTTGGAACTTGAAACATTAGTAAATCTGTTCTCTGCACAGATGCTAACTGACTCACTGTTTTAAAAAATTCTCAAGGTCAGGTTCGTAGGAGAGTAGTCTGACACAGAACAAACGACCAAGAGGCGAGTCTGCTAGAATATGGGCATTTTATTCCCCGCAGCGTCGCCACAACAAGGTTTCATACAACGGGTCTGGCTTATACTCACTCTACATGTTACCGGAACTGGGAGCCGTCAGTTCTCGTAGAGCGGTTGCAAACAACCCACGCTCGGCGGTTAAACGTAACCCCGGAGCAGACTCACCGAACTGGAGACTTTTCCAGCTGATATACTCTTTTCCAGATATAAACATTCATGTGAACAGCAGAGCAAGGCTAAAAAACACATTCCATTCTGGTTACATACAGATAAGAAGATTCACACGGGACTAAGCAACACCTCCATTCCGGTTAGATTCACACATGTATTGGGTCATAATTTTTAACCGTTTCACCACACTCACTAAGTGGAATTTAATATTGGAGACAGGGTTCTTGCCTGTTAGCTGGAGAACTAGCCAGATCCCTACGTATTCTACCCTGGGGAAAGCATACCTGATTAAGTACCCATCAGATGCTTAATTAGCCAATGTTGGTCCTTCCCTGGGAAGTGGACCCAGTGGCTAAATGCCACCCACTAAGAGCTTCTGGCCAAGAAGAGTCTGGCAACTTTCCATTGTCCAACAGAACTACCAGGAGCAGGTGGAGCTGTCTGGAATACACCCACTGGAGGCCTAGGATTGCTGAAGATTGGGGGCGAGATAGGAGGAGGAGAGAGAGAAGGGGATTTGAAGAAAAAGCACATAAGGTGCCTCTGAGCAGCATTACCCTTCACAATTTTATATTCTGTGTGGGGCTGGAAGGGGGCATTAAACTCCACCGTCCATATTTTCACCGTTTTCTGCTGTTGTTGCAAAGTTTTACCATCTGCTGTATTTAGCTCTTCATATCAGGAAGTTTGATTTTCATAATGGATTTTCAAATAGATTATCATTTCAGTAGTCAGAAATGTACTGTTTTACCCATGAGATGATCATTTTTCACTTATCCAAAAACTTCCACATTGAAAATTTTCTTGGAAGCCTGTCAATCGGCAGAAGCAACAATCTGACAAACACTTCGCTTCAGGTCCAAAGTACTGTCATAACTCACATTACAGAACATAGCTATAGCTAGCTACTTAAACACAAAATACAAAGGGAACAAAACCATTTTACTTCGAAACATAGAAACTAGTAGCAGGGTGGCACGGTGGCTCAGTGGTTAGCACTGCTGCCTCACAGCACCAGGGTCCCAGGTTTGATTCCAGCCTCGGGTGACTGTGTGGAGTTTGCACATTCTCCCCATGTCTGCGTGAGTTTACTCCGGGTGCTCCGGTTTCCTCCCACAGTCCAAAGATGTGCCAGCCAGGTGAATTGGCCATGCTAAATTGCCCATAGTGTTAGGTGCATTAGTCAGAGGGAAATGGGCCTGGGTGGGTTACTCTTCGGAGGGTTGGTGTGGACTGGTTGGGCCCAAGGGTCGATTTCCACTCTGTAGGTAACCTAATCTAATCTAATCAAAATAGACCATTGAACCCTTTGAACCTTTTGTCG
The DNA here is from genome assembly GCF_004010195.1 of Chiloscyllium plagiosum. Taxonomy (NCBI): domain Eukaryota; kingdom Metazoa; phylum Chordata; class Chondrichthyes; order Orectolobiformes; family Hemiscylliidae; genus Chiloscyllium; species Chiloscyllium plagiosum. The sequence goes on from NC_057719.1 coordinate 43,853,289, forward strand.
CATTCAGTCTGATCGTGGCTGAACCTTTACGTCAATGCTATATTCCCACTTTCTCCCCTTGCCACTTGATGCCTTTAAAATCTAAATCTAAAAATGTATCTGTCCTTTTTGAATAGATTTAGTGTCTTGGCTCCACAGCTTTTTGTGGTAGAGAATTCCATTTGTTCACAACGTTTTCCTCATCTCAGTCCTAAATGACCTGGATTCTGAGATTGTGCCGCTTAGTTTAGGCTACTCAACCAGCAAGAACATCCTTTCTGCATCTGGACTGTTCAGCCCTGTAATACATTTCAATCTGTTCACCTTAATCCTGCTAAATTCCAGTCCCAGTTCAACCAATCTTTCCTCACAGGGCAATCCTCCCATCCCCAGTTTCAGCCCAGTGATTCTCTGCTGCATTTCCTTTATGGCAAGCATATCTTTTCTGAGGTGGGGACATCAAAACTCTTAAATTATATAGCAACATCCAAATCAAAACCATCAAAATAAACATCTGGATAAAGGGTCACCCAGTTCTAATGGAGGTTGATACTGGCATGGGTGTATCGGTAATTATAGAACTAGTCTTTAACAAAATTCATTTGGGACTCCAACCCTTAAGTTTGCTTAAGACTTTGGCTAGACTGAGAACCTGTACTGGGGAACCATTACAGATTAAGGGTACAGCTTTGGTTCCGGTCTTGAATGAGAAGCAGTTGGTTCAGTTACCACTTACTGCAGTAAAAAGCTTGGGCCTAAGCCTGATGGGATGAAATTGATTGAGAAAGATTCACCTTGATGGGCTCAACATTCTTTGATTTGAAAATAGCTGCCTGAGTGAAGTCCTAATTAAATACCTGGAAGTTTTTCAGGAAGGTCTAGGGACTATCAAAGGAGGCAAGGCCACTTTGCATATTGGACCAAGAAGCAATTCCACAATTCTGCAAGGCCATGTGCCTTACTTGCAAAGGGAGACACAGAAACCAGGAGGCTGGAAAGTGAAGGGTCATCATACCAGTACAGTTTGCAGAATGAGCAGCATTGGTCGTACTGATTGTAATGTCCAATGTGTTATTTTTTCTTTGTGGGGATTTTAAACAAACAGTAAAATGCTTCTCACAGCTGGATAAATACCCAATCCCTCGTCTATAAGACCTATATGCACAGTTGGTAGAGGGCTGTCCTTCACAAAGCTGGACATGAGCCATATGTACTTGCAATTGTGGTTAGATGAGGATTCCCAGAAGTATGCTACAATTAATACCCATAAGGGTTTGTACCAATATATGAGACTGCCTTTTGAGTATCATCAGCCTGTGCCATTTTTCCAGTGGACAATGGAGAACATTTTACACAGTCCACCCCAGGTTGCCATTTATCTGCACAGCATGCTAAAAACAAGGAAGACTAATAAAGAGCACTTAGAGAACTCAGACATCGTCCTTAGACATTTCTCCAAGTCAGATGTATGCCATAGAAGGAAAATTGTGAGCTCCAGGTACCCCAAGTGACCGATTTGGCTACAGAATTGACAAGACAAGGTTACACTCTATGGAAGATAAAGTGAAAGCAATCAAAGGTGCCCTGGCTCACTCTGGAGCTTAGGTCTTTCCTTGGATTGTGAAATATTACAAAAAGTTCATATGTAACTGGCCTGTGTCCTGGCACTCTTACCTCTGCTATTGAAAAAGGGTGAACCTTAGAAATGTTCTTGTAGCCTTTAGAGAAGTGAAGAAGTAGCTATCATCATCTAAGATGTTGGCACACTTGATCCCAAGCAACATCTAATGCTGACACGTGATATCTTTCTGTATGGTATCAGGCTAGTGTTGGCTTACAGATGACACAATGGAGGTGAGCACCCAGTAGCAAATGCTCCTCAGAATTTGGCTGATGCAGAGCACAAACATGTCCAGATTGAGAAGGAAAGTTTGGCAGTGATCTTTGGTGTAAGAAGGTTACACCAGTACCTTTACGGCTGTAATTTCATAATAGTAACAGGCCACAAATTTCTTATTGGGTACTCAGAGGACAGGACTGTGCTGGCCATAATTTCAGGTTAAATTCAGCAGTGGGCTCTCATTCTAAGTGTACGTAATTACAAGTTGGAACACTGTTCATTTGGGAGGCCAAGTAACCAATGCAGGTGCCTTGACCTGCCTGCTGCTGGCAGATATACCATTGGTGATGCCACCACTGGAAGAGTCTGTTTTGGCTTTAAATTTTCTGGACACTCTTCCAGTCACCTCTGACAATACCAGCCTATGGATGCAAAAAGATTCAGTCCTGGTGGTGATGAAACTAGAACTGAAACCTTTCTGGACCTGATGAGACCAGATCACCATAGAGGGTGGCATGTTATGAGGAGCAAGAATGATTGTCCTGAGCAAAGGTCACTGTCAGGTGCTGGCTGAACTCCACCAGGGCATTCAGGGGTATCCAAAATGAAGTTGTTGGTGAAAAGTTATGTCTGGTGTCCAGGGTTGGATGCAGACCTACCTGCATTGGTGGGGCAGTGTCCAGAGTGCCAACAAGGACAAAAATTACTGCCAACAGCTTCGTGGGAATGGCCAGGTAAACCTTGAACCTGATTACATCTTAACTATGCTTGTCTGTTCGTGCGCCCAACATTCTTAGTCATTGTGGACTCCAACTCAAAGAGGCTGAAATGACGGTCCTGAAGAAGCATGTGGACCACATGAAAGCTACAAACTCGTAAACGTGACATGAATAAAACATACCCAGCCCCTCAGAACAGCCAGAAAGACTGTCAGAACCCATGGGTTCTCCCCTTCATCTAGTGTTAAAGAAGTCTCAGAGTTTCAGATGGACATGGCAGATGTTTCTTCTTCACACCAGTTCTTTTTCTTACCAAAATACAATATTCAATTCAAAATCAAATGAATCAGTTGGGAATGGCCGGGTAAACCTTGAACCTGATTACATCTTAACTATGCTTGTCTGTTCGTGCGCCCAACATTCTTAGTCATTGTGGACTCCCACTCAAAGAGGCTGAAATGACGGTCCTGAAGAAGCATGTGGACCACATGAAAGCTGCAAACTCGTAAACGTGACATGAATAAAACATACCCAGCCCCTCAGAACAGCCAGAAAGACTGTCAGAACCCATTGGATCTCCCCTTCATCTAGTGTTAAAGAAGTCTCAGAGTTTCAGATGGACATGGCAGATGTTGCATTGTCAGTGCCTTTACTACTCTGAAGTAGAGGGTGAATTGCTTCTGAGATGCGCCGGGTGCAAGAGGCAGGCTACAGTCCTATACACACCAGCCGTGTCAGAGTCTGAGTTAGAGGAACCGGACCCAGTGTGAAAGAGTAGAGGCTGAAAGAAAATAACAGGCCTGCGCCCCTGGACTGGGTGGGGGGGGGGGGGGGGGGAGGTGGGGGGAACGTAGCGATTGCAATGCGGTCAGCCGGGTGGACATTATAGAACACAAGTAGTCTCATTGGGGCTGTTAACTGGGTCCAGTCACGGAGCCCTGACTGACAGATTTAAACAAGGGTGTCTGGGCCTGTCCAGGCTGGCAGTAAACAGGTCTAGGCAGCCGGCCATGGGTGTCCTTGGTGAGGGAGCATGCGATGTTTACCAATGCTCTCGATGCCTTTAGAGAGAGGTGGGCAATGGGGGGAGGGGTTGGAGTTGGAGTGCTATATTTCGCCCTCCAGTTCTATTTAGATGTAATCCTTACCCTGTCCCTTCACTTTCTCCACATAAGCATTGCTCTTATCGGACTTTGTTTGTTACTGGTTCACTGGCCGCATTGGTGTTTTTCCTGATGGTGGAAGTATTGAATAACATCATTGTCACAATGGTGATTTTACGGAGACAAAAAATAAAACCTAAATGGAAATGTGAGATGTTCATTCTCTCTCTCTCTCTCTCAACACGTGCTGTGATGTTGTAGCAAGTCTTCTCTAATATTATGCATCATTTTCCATTGCAATAAAGGCTGGTATTCCATTTGCCTTCCTAATTACTTTCTGTACCTGCGTGTGTGTATTTGTGATTCATTCATGCACTTGAGTACTCAGATCTCTCTATGTCACAGCATTCTGTAGTTTCGCTCTATTTAAATAATAGCTTGCATTTCTATTCTTCCTACCAAAGCGGACAACCTCACATTTTCCCACATTATACAACCTGCCAATATTTCACCCATCCTCTCAATCTGTATCTTGTTGCAAACTCTTTGTGTTTTTCTCACGACTTGGTTCCAACCTATCTTTGTCAGCAAGTTGGGGTATGACTTATTTAGTCCCTTCATCTTTGCCATAAATATAATTCGTAAGTCATTGAAGCCTCAGCATGGATCCCTGTGTCAGTTCAGAAGTGACAACCTGAAACTCACCCATTTATCCCAGCATTGTTTCTTGTTAGTTTACCATGCTCTATGTTGATAATATATCACACCCAAAACCATGAGCTTTTGCTTTGAGTAGTAACCATACCCAATGCCTTTTGGAAATTCAACTATACTCAGCTTGCTAGTTCTGTACCTAATGATGATAGCAGCATGGTGAAAAAGTAATTCTCCTGCCTCAATAGGATGCAATCACTGAGCTGCAGGCACCATTCGTGGCCCCAGAGGTAGCTAACTTGTCACTAAAGGGACAGCAAAATTATCCAAGTCACTTAATAGTGAGGGAAGGTAATCTATAGAAGGCAAGTAGATTCAGTGATGAGCTAGGAGATGATGCTGCAATCATTTACTGCCAATGTTGTGATGGGACCTTAAACTGGTATTAGGTCCTTGCCTTATGCACTCGTTGGATTCAGTGACAGTTAACATGTGCACACTGTGGACATCTAATGAGGAACTTTGACTGATACGTTGGACATTTGTGTGGGGGCACTGTGTGTTGGGTGAATATCCCATAGATCTTCTCCCACCTCCTTCTGATCAAATTCAAGGTGGGAAGGCTTACAAGTGGTCTTCCCAAGCAGAGTTAAAAATCACACAAACCAGGTTATAGTCCTACAGGTTTATTTGGAAGCACTAGCTTTCGGACCGCTGCTTCTTCAGGTGGTTGTGGAGTATAAGATCATAAGACAAAGAATTTATTGCAAAAGTTAACAGTGTGATGTAACTGAAATTATATATTGAAAAAGACCTGGATTGTTTATTAATTCTCTCAATGCAGAGTCCACTTGATGTCCTTAAATGGGAGACAACATTGAGAGAGCTGTCCAGCAAACTCTTTCAAGTGTGTTATTTGCCTCTTGAGATGGGATCCCTCATTCCCTCCCTCACTAGTGAACCCTTCCCAGTGATCCCCATCCTGGTTTTGCTCATATCTTCCCAGGGATGCAAGAGGAATCCCTGATGAAGGCCCCAGGATGACACTCTAACTGGAGTGTACCCAGCTTCTGATTAGCTTACATTCTTGGGAGTGGAAGTTTTGCCCTACTGGGAACGTAATCAGATGGGGGGCCTGGCCCAGCTCAAGTAAATATCTGATAAAAATGTCATAGTGTTGAGTCTATTGGAGGAAAAACAGTGCAGGGTTCCTGATGGTTATCAACTGATTAGAGAGATTTCTGTCACCCACAGTAAATAAAGCCATTGTGCCCATCTGAACAAATAAAATACAGATTTTCACTAAGAAATGTCTAAAAGGAGTTTGTTCTAAAACACTAATTATTAACTGTATAAATATTTTTATACAGATATTTTAAGTATATGCAATAATTTTATGGTCCCTGCAGGCAGAAAGGATCCAGAAAATACCCTGAGTGTCTTGCCTATCACTTAGTTGCCCACCCCCAAATGACAGTGATTTGATGGGCTGTGAACAAGGCCTCAGTCAGCTGGCCTGCTTGTCCTCATGCCAGTTGAAGCCTTCCTGTCTGACCATTATCTTTTGGCTAGAGGAAGGAGGTCAGTGATGGATGCTAAGCCTGCTTATGCCTCTGCTGACAGAGATGCTGTGCTTCCTTCATCAGCCTCCTTTTCTAACAGGAGGCCCCTCTCCAATGTCTAAATATGAATAATATTTATGTAAGATGTTCATTTCAAATAAAAAAAAAGCTGATCCCATAATGCAATGAGGGGTTGAAGTATTCACTTGGCGCAAATACTTTTCCAATTTCAGTTGTGTCTTTTTGGAAGTTCAACATCCAAAATGTGTATTAAATGTGTATTAAATAGAGTAAGTGAACTATTTTATTAATGTTTTTAAAACTTTGACTGTAGGCGGATTTTCGGAGGGAAGCTTCAATTGGACATCAGAAGATGAAACTGTGCAGCAAGCCAGACCAGTTCAGATTCTTGTTGTTAATGATGACCATACTTTTGAACTGGATGAAACAGCTCTGAACAAAATCCTTCTCTCAGAAGAAGTTAGAGATCGGGAAGTGGTTGCCTTATCTGTTGCTGGTGCCTTCAGGAAAGGAAAATCATTTCTTATGGACTTCATGTTGAGATATATGTACAGTCAGGTAAAGTAAGAATAACATAATCTCACATTAACATTTGTCATTGTTAACATAGGGGGAACAATGACATTGTAATAATGTCACTGGAGTAGTAATCCAGAAGCTCACCCTTATCTTCTGGGGGACATCGGTCAAATACCACCATGGCAGATAGTGAAATTTGAATTCAATAAAAAAGAAATTGGAATTAATAGCTAGTCTAATCACAATCATGTAACCAATTTCAGTTGTTATAAAAGCTCATCTGATTCACTAATGTCTTTTATAGAAGGAAATATGTTGTCCTTACCTGATCTGGCATAGATGTGACTTCAGACTTTCAACAATGTGGTGGACTCATAGCTAGCCTCTGAAATGGCCTAGCAAGCCACTCATGAGCAGCAAATAAGTAACACTACATTCTATGCACACATTTCAAAATTTTTAAGCTCCTGCACTCCCCTCACCTTTTTACTGGTTTCATGATGAAACCTCACCTGTGAAGATATTGGGTGTGTCTCCAAGTGAGAAAAAAATGTTGGTAACTATAGAAAAGACAGAAGTTCAGGAAGAGGAATGATAGCTGTTGCAAGAATTCTAAGACTAAGAAAAAAGAAAGCAAAACAAAAATGCTGGAACTTGTGAAGCAGAATAGATTTAACAGTGTAATTTAACCCATATTTAAATGTTTATGGACAATAAAAGAACCATAACCATGAGAAATGAATTACATTTTTACAGCCAAGATACTGACTAAAAATCACATTATTTCATACATTCAGTACTAAATTCTATACTTTGAGCAGTAATCTGTATGGAATACATACCAACCACAACAATTATCAGAAGTTGAAATTATTACATATCACTTATTGTAGTTTACCGTGTCAGTTCCAGTAATGTCAGATGTACAGCTGATATGTACATAGTAACAGTAATTTGTTGCAATTATTTGGTTAATTATCCAATTCTAGGAGCTGACTTGTCACAATAATAAAACATAAGTAATAAAAGTAAACTCTTGTACATTCTCAGAATGCTATGTCTTTTCTAATATACACAAGCAGAAATGAATCCCTCAGTTAAAGAATTCAAATTACTGGATCAAGTATATGTGCAAATCATTGAACTATGATTCCCATAGTTTGGTAAATTTGTATCCCATTTTTAAAAATAAATTTATTTTCTTCTATGTATCCTTTACACAATCATGTTATGTAGAAAACTGTAGTCTCCTTGATGTGGTCGACTCAACTTATTGAAAAAGACTAACTGTCTTTTATCCAACTGAAAGCACTGATTCAGCTGTAATATAGTGTTGAGGTTAGTGGCAGTCAGACAGAATTTTGCCTACTTATCCATCTTTCATGTCTGAGTCGACATGAAGTCGGGCTATTCAGCCATAAGAGCGCCACACACAGCGCAGATACATATAAACTTTGCTTTGGAATCTCTGGATAGGAGTTAGTAGAAAATAATGTTACAGAGTTCAGGCACAGTGAGGTCAATTATATTGTAACACAGTACAGACCAGAGATCAAGAATGGGTTCTTTAGCTTACTACCAAATAATGATGTGCACTTGTCCAATAAGCCATTTAAGATTTTTTAAATAGCCATAATTTAATGTGGATGGAATTACAAGCATTTACAGATACTTTAAAGGAAGCAGAATATGGGATGGATTGCATAAACAATGCAAAGTCTCAAAAATGGAAGGGTTAGGTAGGAAAAGCCAGGTTTATCTATTCTCAGTATTTTATTGTTCTAAATACTATTCATCCTTTATATACTATTAGAATAGATTCATCAACTTGATGTAGGAAATAAATTACTTAGCCAGCAGAACGCGAGTACTTTTACTGTCAAAATAGAAACGTGTTGTGTGTTCTTCTTCCAGAATAATAAACTGCATTTTTTTTCTGAAGGGGGCAGATATCGTGGAAACTGAGATGACAAAGATTAGGAAATAGGCTGTCAAAATTAAGTAAACAGCTTATGCCCAGTTACTTGAATTTCTAACATTGCAGTTGTAATGAACTGCATAGAATATTTAAAATTCCTGTTTGCATTGCAATATTTAATCTCTGATGACATATGAATATAGATGAAGTTAGGATTAAGAAACAGTTTTTCCTTTAGTAGCCTAACTCTTACATCAAAACTTCAACTCTGATTTGTTAACAATCTCAAATGTTTAAGCCACAATTGTTCAGCTAACAAATTACTTCAAACTCTTAACAATCATTCAGTTTCTGAAAATTAATTTTTATTGTTGTTCTCTAATACTTTTTTGCGTTGAATTAAAATAAAAATCTTAATGTTATTGAGATCACTTAAGTGTTTCATTAACCTTGAGGTACACCTTTAGGAATTTTCTTCCCCAGATATTGAATGTCAAGCTTCTTTATTCTTATCTCATAATTTACCAACTTCAGCATATTGTCCTTTCCGTATTCTTTCCAATTCTTGGTTTCTTTTGTGTTGAACTGATTAAACAATTAATATGGTATGCTTTACTGTGGCCTGACTAATGCATTGCAAAGTCTGAGGAAGGATTGTGTAGATTTATGTTTTACAATTCTGGCTGCATATCAAAGTATTCTGTTCATTTTTTCATCCTAGTGTTGATCCATCCAATTGGCAAATGAAAGTTAATGTTAGCCCCAGGTCACTTTCTAGGAGAAAGTGAGGACTGCAGATGCTGGAGATCAGAGCTGAAAGTTTGTTGCTGGAAAAGCGCAGCAGGTCAGGCAGCATCCAAAGAACAGGAGAATCGACGTTTCGGGCATAAGCCCTTCTGCAGGAATGAGGAAAGTGTGTCCAGCAGGCTAAGATAAAAGGTAGGGAGGAGGGACTTGGGGGAGGGGCATTGGAAATGCGATAGGTGGAGGGAGGTCAAGGTGAGGGTGATAGGCCGGAGTGGGG
>NC_057719.1:43864846-43876481 GCF_004010195.1 Chiloscyllium plagiosum
TCACCTTGACCTCCCTCCACCTATCGCATTTCCAACGCCCCTCCCCCAAGTCCCTCCTCCCTACCTTTTATCTTAGCCTGCAAGACTCACTTTCCTCATTCCTGAAGAAGGGCTTATGCCCGAAACGTCGATTCTCCTGTTCCTTGGATGCTGCCTGACCTGCTGCGCTTTTCCAGCAACACATTTTCAGCCCAGGTCACTTTCTACTCAATTTATTGAGCACAATAAACATTTCTGTTTCCACGATTGTTTCTGGTGGGACATTCTATACCAAAACAACAGTCTGAGTAAAATAAAAACTTCTAAATTCTTCCTTCATTTTGTTGTTGATAATAAACAGGGAACCCAAATTAAGATCCATAAGACTTATGCCCTGATGAAGGGCTTATGCCTGAAACGTCGATTCTTCTGCTCCTCAGATGTTGCCTGACCTCCTGTGCTTTCCCCAGCACTACACTCTAAACTCTAATTTCTCTAGTCACTTCCCCTAATTAAAGCTTCTTGTCCCTTGTATCATTTTTGTGAATTTTCTTAATGACCTGTCCATAGGCTTGACCTTAAACCAAATAAGGGAGCAGTTTTTCTGTTCAGCGCCTTAGTGTATTTAGAGTCCTAGAGATGTACAGCATGGAAAAGGCCTTCATTCCAACTTGTCCATGCTAATCAGGTATTCCAACCCAATCTAGACCCACCTGCCAGCCTCTGGACCATACCCCTCCAAACCCTTCCTATTCGTATACCCATCCAAATGCCTTTTAAATGTTGCAATTGTACTAGCCTCTATCATTTCCTCTGGCAGCCCATTCCACGTACGCATCATTTTCTGCCAGAAAATGTTGGTCCTTAGATCTCTCTTATATCTTTCCCCTCTCACCCTAAACCTGTGCCCTCGAGTTCTGGACTCCCCCACCTATTCAACCTCTCCCTATAGCTCAAATCCTCCAACCCTGGCAACATCCTTGTAAACCTTTTCTGAACCCTTTCAAGTTTCACAACATCCTTCCGATAGGAAGGAGACCAGAATTGCATGCAATATTCCAAAAGTGGCCTAACCAACATCTTGTACACCACAACATGACCTCCCAACTGCTGTCGTCAATACTCTGACCAATAAGGAAAGCATACTAAATGCCTTTTTCACTGCCCTATCTACCTGCGACTCTACTTTCAAGGAGCTATGAACCTGCACTTCCAGGTCTCTTTGTTCAGCATCACTCCCTAGGACCTTACCTTTAAGCGTATAAGCCCTGCTAAGATTTGCTTTCCCAAAATGCAGCACCTCGCATTTATCTAAATTAAACTCCATCTGCCACTCCTCAGCCCTTTGGTTTGAAGACTTCTGCATAACAAACACAAAAATGATGGGAAATAAGGACTGCATAGAGATGAGGAACCCTTCTTGGTCTTATATTTTTTACAAATGTCTGCAGTCCTGGCTGCCTACGCCATGCTGCACTCCTCTCTGGCAATTTAAGCTCAGATAGTACAGGTAAACAGCAGTGGCATTCCTTTTTAATATGTCCTTAAATATCATTGCAAAATGATCTTAAGTGCTATTATATTGTCCTACTATAGATCTTGGGCTCCACTAATAGTTTGCATATGTTATCCTGATCACCTATAGACTTAGTTGTCATGGAGTAGGTAGAGGATTCCTGCCCAGAGAAGTGGGCATGAAAATGAGGATGGTTGAGGAAGAATTCACTGTCATGCCCAAAATCCATTGAGGCAGGATGTGAGTGATAAAATAAAGTCTGTTGTTGAACACTGATTTTTCAGTATCAGGGTGTAGAAGGTCAGTGGATAAAAATAAAGTGGAATGAGAAGAGTGGATGTGGTCAGATGGATGAAGAGGAGAGGAAGGATCCAATACGGCATCAGTACCTGTGAGTTGTTGGAGCTGGCGTTCCTTATTACTCTAAAAGGGAGCATGTTCCTTGTTAAGGCATTAAATGAAATGAATAATAAAATGAAACTGGGGGCCAGGATAGTTTTGAGATAGTGTGAGGTGGTGCTGACGGAGACAGAATGTGCATCTCAGGATGCAGCGAGGCAGCTATACATGAAGCTTAATATGTTGTGAAGATGCTTAAAATCCAATTTAGATGAAGGATGGAAATTCAATTATGTTGCTGGTGAGTATGACGCAGCTAAAGGCAGTCACTGAAGAAAGGGATGTGGTTATGAAAACTAATTTTGGTGAACCCCTTTTCAGATTCTAGAATGGAACTAGACAACAATAAGTGTGAACAAACCAAAAGATTCTAATAGAAATCCCACTGGGGAGAAGTGCGGAACTTCTTTAAGATAGGTGGTTTTGGAAGAGAAGTGATAGTGAATTAGTACTAAATTAGAATCTAATTGCTGGAAAAGAATATCTGTGGAGAGTGAAATAGAGTTAACATTTCAACTACAATGTGACTCTATTTCAGAACCAAAAGGCCTGGAAAAGTGATGGATTTTATGCTGCAGGAAAAGGGGAAAGGAGGAGCAAGTGGAACAAATGGTAAAGGAATGCTACTGGTAGCAAAGAAGAGATGAATGAAGAGTCATGAAAGGTATGGGTCAACTCCCTCGAGAGCAAACCCATGCAGACAAGATGGTAGGGGATGTGGAGGAAGGGGAAGGAGAATTAATCAACATGAAGACAGCGTTCATAATCTGAAGTTGTTGAACTCCGTGCTGAGCACAAAAGTCTGTAAAATGTGGAAATGGAAAATGAGATACTGTTCCTCCAGCCAGCATTACACTGAATCACTGCAGCAAGCAAAAGTAATCTTGTCCTATATTGACTAAATGTGATTGGGAATTGGCTTACAGAGCACTGTGATGCCAACAGCGTGGAGGACTCTCCTCCTCAACCTCTTCCCTTGCCAGAGGTCTGGTAGCCTTCAGGTTAAATCACCACCAGTCACTTCTCTCTAATGAGAGAGCAGCTCGTATGATCTGGTAAGACTATGGTGACACAACAACAAAAAATTTGATTATGTCTCATCTTCATTACGGAATTCCTGGTTTTATATTGGGGTTGATTAAGGGCAGTGATTATTGCAATATTAGGGATATTATTTCCAAAGCACTTCACTGGTCAATTAAACCATAGGACTGACTTATATTTAGCACCATGTCTGCTAAATATGCTGATGTTTTCTTTAAATTTAAGACTCGTTTTAATGGTAGATGATGTTTAACTAATGTCTTTTGCTGCATCATGATTAAATGGTGCTGAAAAAAAAACATTTACTAGAGTCCTCCTGGCTTTGTCCATTACAGGTTGCATTGCAAATTTTACTCTCTGCTGGGAATAAACTGCTTTTAGCTTTTATTTTACATTTTTCCTTTTAGGTCACTATCAGTTCAGTGAGTGACTTGCCATCATTATACTGTTTCTTAGAATAGAAACATCTGGGGAAATAAGTCACAGTTGACCTTGTATTTGTTGGTTATTATGCAAGGAAAATCTGGTCCCTGGTTGCCACAGGAGGTCAGGCACCTATATTGCTAGTCCCATCTCTACTTTGAAAAAAAATTCTTTAATTTTGTTGTTCTAGGCTAAAAGATTATTTTGTTATTAGGTACACTGACACATCCTTCTGTGTTGTCACACTGATCATCTGAGATCTGAAGTACTTAGAAAATTTTGGAAATACTGTCTGGTAGCATCTGTGGAGTGGGAAAAAGTTAACATTTTAGCTGATGACCTTTTGCCAGAGCTACCTGCCAATCTGAGGTTCAGTTCTAGATAATACACAAATTATTGCATCTAGATTTGGGTTATAAATTCTGTACACCTCCCACTGATTCCCTCATTCCCCAGACATTGTTTCCAACTTTGGCACCTTATTCAAGGCCAGCTGAGTTTTTGACCTCGTATCCTAGCCATCAAAAAGATCAATCACTTCCACGAGACTCCTCAAGTCTGCTTCAAGTTGTGCCTTTTTCAACCTCCATGAAAGCTCTGCTGATCATGCAGCAAGCCCATTCATGTAACACTCCTGTCATTGCTGACCTATATTGACTCCCAGTTCCTTCACATTTTAATTTAAATTTCTCTTTGTTGTGTTTGAGTCATTTATGAAGAACATTCTTTTCTTCTCCAAACCTTACCTTACCTTGTTGATTCAGCCAACTAGTGATCATACTGTGGAATTATCTCTCCTAGCTTCTCCACTGACTTTAAAGATAAATAGGAAAATTCATAACATTAACCAAACATGTTGCATCAGCCTTACTGATATTGTATTACCCTTAAACTTCTACAAGATATAGTTATTTGGACACAACATTCTTTGAAAATATATCTGTGATACCAATTCTGTCAAATCGCTATTGCGTATTCCTACAGTCCCATTTTTGTATTGGTTTGTAAAAACCAAAGCAAATTATTCATTAAACACCTCTGGCAATCTTTTACTCTTTATTACTGGATGATTCTCTTCAAATCTGTCTCTTTTTTTAATTATCCTTTGCATGAAAGTATTATTTCCCTGCATATTGACCATCATTATTTATTTCTGCTGCCTTTATTGCTTTTTTGCAGTTTCAATTATGTATTCCTTCTGTGTTTTTCATATCTTGTATAGTTGTTTAATCATCTCTCTACTTACGTTTTTTTTAAATCCCCCTCTCTATTTATCCAAGCCTTTGACGTATCATTTTATTCCAGTTAAAATGCATTGAGCCTAAACCTTATCCAAATTGTGTTTAAATATTATTGGTTGCTGTTTCATTTGCCATGTTAAAATGAGAGCTTATTTTAAATAAGAAAAGAAACAGAAATCTAGGCTATGTCCCTTTGTTGCAGTGTAATTAGCCAATTTCCACACTGACATCTTTACTTTTGATTCTTTATCTATTTTCTATCTAATTAGGCTACAGTCATTATTTCCCAAGTGTTCTCCTACTTTTAAGTTCTTTTCCTACCCTTTCATTCCCACAATTCGGTCCAGTATTCATTCTTCTGATCATGCAATTTACTATGAAACCGTTTTGGATGGTAAATGTTGGTAAATAGGAAGAGGCAGAGTAGGGAAACATGTTTTTAAAAAAAATTCTCCTCGTTGGCCAGCTGACTTATTTTCTGGTTTCACAGAGAGCAGATAAGGGCCTTCTTTTAATATATAAATTATTTTAAGTACGTGGAAGTTGGAGAGCTTCCAGGGTTATGTGAGAGAGTAGGACAGTGAAATGCATTTTGGATTGCTCAAGTAATGAACTGGCAAAGTTACAATGGTTTACATGATGTCCTTTTGTACTATGAACTGTTATGGCTCTGTGAAGACAACACATATCCTCAACCCCCAAGTTACTTCTGTGGACAGCTTTCCACATTGAATCTTCCCATTTCCAGCAATTGTCGACATCTTTACGTTGATTCCCCCTTCCCCTCCCAGGTAGCACCGTGCTGCATGCTGCAGTGGATAACATTGTATCTGTTAAGAGTGTAGTGCTGGAAAAGCACAGCAGGTCAGGCAGCATCTGAAGAGCAGGAGAATCAATGTTTCAGGCAAGAACCTTCAACAGGAATGAGGCTCGTGAGCTGAGGGGGTTAGAGAGATAAATGAGAGGGGGAGTGGGGCTGGGGGGAAGGCAGCTCAGAGTGTGATAGGTAACCCAGCCCCACTCCCCCTCCCATTTATCTCTCAGCCTCCTGGGCTCAGTAGCCTCATTCGTCATGAAAGGCTCTTGCCCGAAACATTGATTCTCCTGGTTCTCGGATGCTTTCTGACCTGTGTTTTTCCAACATCACACACTCAACTCAAATCTCCAGCATCTGCAGTCCTTACTTTCTCTGTTAATTGAATCTGTTAAGTCTATTGTTTTTTTTTCAGAAGCAATTTTTCATTCCAATTTTCACACAGTTCCTTACTAGAGGAGTTAGCTTATTTCAATTTTAGTGGGCTGTCTGTCTTCTGACTGTGTGCACTTTCAGTTCACTCACAGCAATATAACTGCCCTTCAAAATATTAATACATATCAGTCATGTTCATCTTACTTAAAGCCAGCAATATTTTATTCTATGGCTTTCTTCATAACTTTTAATAAATTTGACATTAATTATCGTCTTCTGGCAGTAATTACATATACACATACATAGATTATCTATTTAAATCAGTATTTTCTAGTCACAAAAGTCAAATACTGTAATGGTACTTTCTTTTGAATAGGTAGGAATTACAGGAAATGACTTTTACAATTGAGTTAGCATAACTATTCCTTTGGAAGAAAATGCCACATTGTAAGATAAATCTGACTTGCTTTTTAAGGTTACTTAGGATTTCGTTCAAAATCTAGAAGTGATTGGTGGTAGTAGTGCAGTGGTAGTGTCCCTTCCCCTGGATCAGGAGGCCCAGCTATCGGAGGTGTGTAATAATATGTCTGACCAGTTTGATTAGAAAAATAGATTAAAAAGAAGTTAAAACTGACTACTGTAAACCTAAGGTAGATGCATGTTTTCAGTACTATGTCACTTTCTTAAAATCAGAATTTAGTAATGGCATTTATGCTTTAACTTCGAATCATTCAAAAAGTCTCAAATCACCTGACTTTATCATCATCAACTGACAGACCCTGTGCTGGCCCTCCTTTCTTTTAATATCTTTTCAGCAGCTTTTGTAGCACAAGGAACATAAGAAAAGAGGAAACATCCAACCGGCAACAATTCCAATGTATACTGAACAGGTGTGTTGCTTATCCAGATGAACTCATTTCTTTTTAAAAGAAAGCTTTCCATCTCACAATAAAAGAACATTTAATATGTGAAATGCCATATCAGTTTTTGTCACGATTTTCATTGTTTCCTGAAGGTATTACTCTTTAATGGAGTACAATTCCACAGTTTCCAGACACATTCAATTCTCCAAACTATTGTTATCCGTCCATTTTAATAATGAGTGTCACTAATTTATTGAGTTGTAGAGGGAACTTTATAGTGAGCTCAATCAGAATCTTGCATGCATTTCAGAATAAGTTGTTTTCTGCTCTGAGCCAAAATAAAACAGACCATGTCCTGTTGTATAAGAGCAATCTTCCAGCCCTGGAGCTGCTGGAACTGGGGACAGGCAGGGAACTCAAATTGGCAGGATGTTGGAAGAATCCCACTGTATTTCTATCTCCACTGGAATTTTCCTTGGTGGAAAGGCCAGATCTTCTGACCTGGCCTCCAACTGAAACCTTTGAATCTGATAATCCACAACCACATATGTCTGCTTTTTCTCTAAATCCTTAACTCCCTTGTTGATAAAAATCTGTCTGTCTCAGCCTTGAATATTCCAGCCTCAACAACCCTCTGAAGTAAACAATTCCACAGATTCATTACCCTCTGAGAGAAGTAGTTCCACCTCGAGCCTGTCTCAGTTGTGTGATCCCCCCCCATTCTGAAATGTATGTTCTGTTGTGCTAGATTCTCCGACAAGGAGAAACCATCTCTCGACATCTACCTTGTCAAGTCCCCTGAGAACCTTATACTTTTCAATAAGATTACCTCTTATTCTTCCAAATTCCAATGAGTACAGGTCCAACCTACTTTTTGCTATTACTTGTCTGTGCCCTCTTATTCTCAATCCCTTTGAATGGGATCAGTTTCTCCTTGTCTGCTTTGTCTAGGCATCTCATGATTTGAATACATCTAAGTGATGGGGCGGCACAGTCGTTAGCACTGCTGCCTCACAGCGCCAGGGACCCGGGTTCAAGTCTCACCTCGGGCAACTGTCTGTGCTGAGTTTGCACATTCTCCCCATGTCTGCATGGGTTTCCTCCAGGTGCTCCGGTTTCTTCCCACATTCCAAAGATGGTTAGGTGAATTGGCCATGCTAAGTTGCCTACAGTGTTAGTTGAAGGGTTAAAAGTAGGGGAATGGGTCTGGGTGGCTTGCTCTTTGGCGGGTCGGTGTGGACTTGATGGGCCAAAGGGCCTGTTTCCACACTGTAAGTAATCTAATCTAATCGGATCTTATAAAATGGTCTCTATATACCTGATGTCAATCTAGTCAATCTTTTCTGGGCTGCCTCCAATGTCAGTATTTCTTTCTTTAGTTTAGGGAGTTAAAACTGTTCACAATATGTGCTAGATTCTCCGACAAGGAGAAACCATCTCTCGACATCTACCTTGTCAAGTCCCCTGAGAATCTTGTATTTTTCAATAAGATTGCCTCTTATTCTTCCAAATTCCAATGAGTACAGATCCAACCTACTTAACCTACCCTTATAAAATGGTCTCTATATACCTGATGTCTATCTAGTCAATCTTTTCTGGGCTGCCTCCAATGTCAGTATTTCTTTCTTTAGTTTAGGGAGTTAAAACTGTTCACAGTATTCCAGTTGTAGTCTGATTAGTGCCTTGTATTGTTTTAATAAAATCTTCTTGCTTTTATACTCCATTCCCTTTGAAACAAAAGCCAATGTTTCATTTGATCTAAGATCTAAATGATCTACTATTACATCCTTTAAAATAGATTCTAACATTTTCCCAATAACTGATTTATCTTTACATTCTAAGGAGTTATTAGATTAGATTAGATTAATTACAGTGTGGAAACAGGCCCTTCGGCCCAACAAGTCCACACCGACCTGCCGAAGCGCCACTCACCCACACCCATTCCCCTACATTTACCCCTTCACCTAACACTACGGGCAATTTAGCGTGGCCAATTCACCTAACCTGCACATTTTTGGACTGTGGGAGGAAACCGGAGCACCCGGAGGAAACCCACGCAGACAAGGGGAGAATGTGCAAACTCCACACAGTCAGTCGCCTGAGGCAGGAATTGAACCCGGGTCTCTGGCGCTGTGAGGCAGCAGTGCTAACCATTGTGCCACCGTGCCGCCCCAAAGTTATATGCTTATGTTCCTACAGAACTATCTGTTAGCCTTAGTCTTTAATAGCTTATGCCACTCCAGCCTTTTTGAGAACCTTGTTATGGAGTATCTCAGGTTATCAGCCTTGTAATTCCCATTGTACACCCTAATTCACCAAAGATCCTTAGACAGAACCTTCCAAACCCACAGCCACTACCACATAGAAGGATAAGAGCAGTAGGTACTTCGGAACATCACCACCTGCAAGTCCTCCTCCAAGCCACTCATCATCCTGACGTAGAAATATATTGCCGTTCCTTTAAAGCAATTGGGACAAAATCCTGCAACTCTCTCCATAAAAGCATTGTGGATCTACCTACAGCACATGGACAGCAGCAGTTCAAGAAGGCAACTATTATCTTTTTAAAGGCAGCTAGAGGCAGGCAATAATTGCTGGACTGGCCAGTGACATTCATACTCCATGAGCAAATAAAAAATATACTGACTTAATTCAAGGATGCATTTCATGCAATTTCAGTGTATCATGCCTATAATATTGTGCAATACTTTCTAAAGCCAATTCTGATGCTTGACAGGACTGCTTGCTGTGTGTACGCTTAGTACATTACAAATTTAAACCTGAAACTGTGTATTCTGTTTGTGTGCAGTGATTGGGCAGCTGAGATACGTGAATTATTGTTGCAATAGTAGTCTAGTTATGAATTTGAGACAATGGAGATGGTGAGCAGAAGGATGTGGATTTGTTGCTGTCCTGAACAATTGTATAATTATCTACCTTGCAACAATATTTTTGAAGTTGGGCATTCCTTATGTTGGTACAGAGAAATAGGTTGCAGTAATGACTGGCAGAGACCATAAAGGTTAGAAATAAAAATAATTTGCTGGCATAGTTAGAATTAGAAAATTAAATCATTAGAAATAAATAAGGAGGTCCATGTTAGATTTGGATTGCACTTGTAGAAATGTATAAAGAGTGTGCATAAAATGTAAAAATGTATACATAATGTATAAATCAGTTTTGATTAAGGGAAATATTACAGTTGGAAAGAGATTTAGCCTTTAGGGATAAAGAAAACAATATTGAACAAAAGTCCTAAGCTGCGGGCAGTTACCTTACTTCTAGCCTCCTTTGTGACACTCAAATGAAGGTTAATGGGATTTACTCTTGTGCATTTTTTTTCATCCCATTGCTATGTGTTGTCTTCTACAAGCAGCATTAGGGCTAGAATGAGGAGAGAGATTGCTTTTTTCAAAGTGTTACATATCTGGCTGGTTATTTATTGCCCTGGTGATGGTGTGCTGCCTTGTTCAACTGCTGCTCTTGTGGTATATCGTATTGAATGCTGGAGCAAACTTGAGGGGTCAAATGGCCTACTCCTGCTCCTATCTTCTGTGTTTCGATATAACTTCACCCATAGTGCTATTTGTGAAGAAGTTCCACGATTTTGACCTTGCAATGTTGAAGGATCATCAATCTGTTTCCACATCAGGATGATGTGTGGCCTGGAGGGGATTTTGAAGTTGGTTATGTTCCCATGCAGCTGTTGCTCTTGCCTTTCTAGGTGTTCGAAGTTGTGGGTTTGGAAGGTACTATTGGAAGGAGCCTTGATGAGTAGTTGCATTGCATCTTGTAGATACTGTTGATACTGAGTATCAACGGTGTAGAGAACGATTTGAGGGTAGTGGGTGGACTGCTACCTTATGTATCATTTAGCTATATTACTTGGAAATAGTATCTTGCAACTGAAACATGCAAGAACTCTAGTAATAGAACAATCCCACAAGGTAACAGTATGGCATCGTGGAGACTTATGACAAGCTTTAAAGTATTTGAAGATATTGTGAAGAGGAGCTAAGTATAACTGTATACATGCATAGTACACTGGATCACTGGAAAATAGTAAGTCTCTTCCACATAGCTAACTTGGTGAAACTGGTAAATTTCTTCCAATGTTGCATTAAATCTCTTGATACAGTTACCATGTTATTTTGCTGCTAGCTACTTCCTGCCTTTGCATTGTAAAGATTATGTATTGGTTGAATGCTCCTTTCTAAATCGAGATTTCTCTATGCTTCAGCCCCTGTGGCAGAATTTATTTCAGTGCACCAGAGAAAAACAGAATGTTCTTTTCACTGCTGAACTAATTTCAGATATTGTGAATTTAGCAAAGAAAAAGTTTCTTGCTTGCATAAACTACCCCTTTACAGTGCTGCTGGATTTAAACTCTGCAGCAACACCTAATTTTCCATCTTGTACTATGAATGCTACATTTTGCTAGAAAATGGGATTAGAATAGTTGGGTGGTTATAGAGCCATAGAGATGTACAGCATGGAAACAGACCCTTCGGTCCAACCCGTCCATGCCGACCAGATTTCCCAACCCAATCTAGTCCCACCTGCCAGCACCCGGCCCATATACCTCCAAACTCTTCCTATTCATATACCCATCCAAATGCCTCTTAAATGTTGCAATTGTACCAGCCTCCACCACATCCTCTGGCAGCTCACTCCATACACGTACCACCCTCGGCGTGAAAAAGTTGCCGCTTAGGTCTCTTTTATCTTTCCCCTCTCACCTTAAACCTATGCCCTCTAGTTCTGGACTCCCCGACCACAGGGAAAAGACTTTGTCTATTTATCCTATCCATGCCCCTCATAATTTTGTAAGCCTCTATAAGGTCACCCCTCAGCCTCCGACACTCCACGGAAAACAGCCCCAGCCTGTTCAGCCTCTCCCTGTAGCTCAGATCCTCCAACCCTGGCAACATCCTTGTAAATCTTTTCTGAACCCTTTCAAGTTTCACAACATCTTTCCGAT